>NW_011963836.1:0-3709 GCF_000949405.1 Vollenhovia emeryi
ATGTGCAAATTTCTAATTTGCACACTTTACTTTACTTTTTATTATTTCAACGGCTATCGACCAGCAACTTTTAGAGCACTTTACGTTTCGAGTTTCGAAAAGTGAAACTCTGGCAATAAATTTTTGTGGGGAGGGAACTCATGCGTTGGCTAGTCGATATCCGCTGATTTCTAAAATAGTAGTTTCCAAGGGAAGAAAAAACATGTTTCTTATGGTTTTTGAAAGAGAGAAATCGTGGAGTCCACGGGACGTAACACATACATACATACATACATACTGACATTTTTTCTGAATGTGATTTTTTGACGTTTTGGAACATTCTAAACATGTTTTCAAAGAAAACTGGAAAAAAATTTTTTCACGAAAACAAAGCTTCCTCTATGAGGAAGCAAAAAGGATAAATATGAGTTTACAGTAATAGTATAAAAAAGTAAAGACTGATTTATGGAGGCCGTGTAATAATTTATGTCGGAACTGACAAAGAAAAAATATATTTTATTTACCACATTGTCTACTCTGTAATAAGTAAAATTCGATTTCAGTAAAATAGAGATATCTTTAATATTTCATATAAAATTCGATATCATATCGGATATCATATCGCAGATGGAAATAATTATGACTTTTTGGAATCTGAAAGACATCTTTCAGTTTTGCATCAGATATTGTAATAATTAGATATCTCCCAGAAGATATCTTTGTGACATTTTTTGCTGTGTGGGTTGTAAATATAAAAGGCGCAAAGGTGTATCGTACTTTTGTCATTTTTCGTCGAAAGAAGCCTTTCCCCCCGACGCTTCACTTTCCTTCCGAATTGAAATTTACGGTACAGCACTGTACGAAATAAGAGTAAAGGAGGATCGTAAAAAAGGAGACGGAGACGAAGAAGGGACGAGTGTCACGTCCCTTTGTCGTTGCGATCTAGAGTGCTCTCACACGAAACAATCAACGATTGTCGTGTCAGAATAGAATTTCGGTCGATTTTTGTCCGGCACGATTTCCAAATAGCTTTGAAATTAATGGTCATTTAGAAACATCTGATCGTCGATAAACCATCCAGCGTCCTATTGTGATACGAAAGGTCCGTCGCTCGTGATCCTATGTGATACCGGCTTTACTGTGACGTCGCAAAAGATATCAATGACCTCTCGCGTCCTTCCCTACGCTGCACTGGCTGCGTTTTACTTCAATGATGCTCGAGGAAAAATTAATTTGCTCTCCATTAGAGAAATGCTTTTGTCATTTACTTATTGACTTCATTTTTATGAATTATTACGTCTCATTTAGTAGTTTGTAATGTCGTTTTTGCAATTTTGATGCAATAACTAATTGTAGAGAAATAGAAGTGTCTAGCTATATATTTAGCTCTTTATTCAGTGTATTCTCATCGCTCATTTGCAAATGAAAATAATATGTATATATATGTACAAATATGTATACACAATATAACAAAAATATTATATAGTTAGAGGCTAACGAACCAACACTGATGTACATACGTGCTGAGATTTTTATTTCGATAAACAAATTGAAACAGACGTTTCAACGTAATCAGATCATCTTTAGCGCATTAGAAATTTAAATACCAGTAACAATATAAGATATCACTTCCCTAGCGTAAAAAAAATGCTGTAAATAACTACAAAAAATTGCCTTGAAATAGAAATTTGTAGAAACTTTTATGTCTTCATTGAAACATTAATTTTTTGGTAAAAATATCTACGAAATAGTACCACAAATTACAATGTTCTCGAATCAAGAAATTATTGCAAGTAGTATTTCATGAAAATGTACAATTTTGTCAAAATTGGTACAAAACTTTACCAGTTTAAAAAATTTAAGAAATAACAAAATCTTAAAGAATTAAAACGCCAGCTTACTTGTAGAATATTGCAAAAATTAACAAAAGTGTTCCAGTTCTAGCATTTTTATATTGATTTTTGTAAACTTTAAATTTACGTAGAATTTCTTAAATTCAGGCAGTTATATTTTAAAGTTTTGTAGGATTTTTGTAGAATTATTTTCGGCAGAGTTTCCCAGCGGAAAAAATTTCTATAAATAACTAGAAAAATTGATTTGAAATAGAAATTTGTAGAAATTTTTCTGTCTTCGTTGAAACATTAAAGTTTTTGTAAAAATATATATTATACGAAATATCCACAGATTACAATGTTCTCGAATCAAAAAGTTATTGCAAGTAGTATTTCATGAAAAAGTACAATTTTGTAAAAATTGGTACAAACCCATACGGCACAGAAATATTGCAGCAACATTGCAGAAATATTTCTTTGCAACATTGCAGAAATGTTGCAAAATGTTGCTGCAACACTGCTGTAATCTTGCAGCAACGGTAAAATGTCCGCCTTCAGAAATATTGCTACGTAACGTTGCAACAATGTTGCAATAAAATAATTATGCAATAATGCTTTGGAAATGTGCCACTATACGGTTGAGCTGGATATTTCATGCGTAATATAATAACATTTTTCGTATAAATTTATATATATTTTTCGCTTGACAAACTGTGTATTATTATAGGTAATTAAATTTAATTATGTATATAATTAAACTTAATTACGTATAATGGCATACGGTTTGTTAAGCGAAAAATATATGTAAATTAACGCAAAAAATATTATTACGCACAAAATATTTAGTCCAACAGTATATTGATACATTTTCTATTTACTTATCTGTTATAATTAGACGTACATAGATTACTTAATATGGTATAAGTATTATTTTAGATTATATACAAGGTGATAATAGCTTTAACATACGAAGTGAAACCATTTTGGAACGCATTTTTTAAAAAAGTTTTAAAATGATAAATATCACTTATTATAGGGCCAGTTTCACAAACGTCGGTTAACTGTTAACCAGAGTTCAGTCAACTTCCTATCTTTTTCTATTTTGTTATCTAAGAAGAGACAGAGAATCAATTAACCTTCGGTTAGCAGCTAACCGACGTTTGTGAAACTGGCCCTTAATGTATTAAACTTCACATGTGAACTTATTCGTAATGACACATAATAGTATATTGTGATACATGTGCGGGAAATTGGCTATTGGCCACGAGTAGCGGGTGGGCGCACGAGCCGAAGGCGAGTATTGTGTCGGCAAATGTCTATTTTGGCCACGAAAATCTGTCAAAAAAGAGGCACTTTTCCGTGCACGTGTGATATAAAATATATTTTAATCTTGGAATTTAGAGGCAAGAAAAATGTATGCATAAATATATACATATACACATAATATATATATTATAAATAGATTATATGTATATTTTTTTATAACATTACATTCATCCCTCTGTCGACCTGAGTCTTTCAGTCCTCTTTATGTCTGGGACCATTTAGAGATACACTGGGATTATCGCTGATAGAGGAATGATTCCCAAATTACAAACCACTCTGATCCCTTAAAATACGCTTTAGTCGATTTAAACGAGGTAACTAATTATTATTATTCTACCAATCTGTATCAAAGTATTGCGTTCACATCCTGTATTCTCGATTGTTTCATTGTAGTTTTACTGAGGAAGACCCGAAGGAGGGTCGAAACGTTTATTAAAGAGAAATTTTGTTTCTAACTTGTGAGAACCGTCTTCTGTTCATTTGTGGCTCACATTGGTGTTCTTCCCTTTCTACCTAAAATTTGAATTTTTTAAAATTCATTGTAACGTTTTTAATGGGCAGAACTATTTCTT
>NW_011963837.1:0-3710 GCF_000949405.1 Vollenhovia emeryi
GCGGAACACACTGTCTTCACGCATACATTTTTCCATCTACATTTGGTAGAGGGGAGTGACTTATATGTAGGTAGAAAAATGTATGCGTGGAGACAGTATGTTCCGCCCCCCCTTCGGGGGGGCTTCACCTCGTTAAAAATAACCCTACCCACCCTATGTCAGAGGTGTGGAGTGAATATCGCTTCACGTGGAAAGTTGCAAACCCATGTGGAACAGTACAACGGCGGAAGTACATGCGTGGAGACAGTATGTTCCGCCCCCCCCCCTGCGGGGGGGCTCCACTTTGTTAAGGTATAACCTAACCCAAACTACGTTCGAGGTGTGGAGTGGATCTCGCCTCACGTGAAAAGTCGCAAATCCATATGGAATCGTATATGTACTACAAAGCACATGCTTAGATGAGAGGACAGATATAAGATTTAGAGTCCATCATTTTTCTCGAAAACTATCACTCGTAGAGTAAAAATGAATAGGACATAAAATATACCTATATTTTAAAGAGATCTACAACTTTTGTTTAAAACATTTTTCAAAATTTTTAATATTTGTGTCTGAAAATTACATATAAATGGTCGACATTGTTTTTTAAATAACTTTTTAACAAACAACGAGCGACGGCTAAAACCTTCTGAGCGTTACTCAGGAGGGTAACCTTGACAACATATGTCAAGGTCAGGGTCATCGGAGCTGACTCCCCTATAGTGAACATTTACCAAAATTTGTTAAGAGTTGTTCAGTCTTCTGTTTTTTTAATCACTTGCTTTGATTTTTATTTTTTACAGTCTTTTATTATTTTAAAATTGTACTTACAGTCATTAATAATGATTAATTCGATTTAATTTCTTTGAAGCCTTAACTTGTGGAATTATAATTCCAAATTATTTTCTTATTGTTACTTTTTTCATTATTGATGAAGTTCTCTTCAGTTTTTGCTATTTGCGATTAAAATGTATTTTTATTCACAATTTTGCAATTTTCCAGTGAACACCAGAAAAAAGTTACATAACATTAATATTATATTATAATTTCTCACTCAACAGTATAACTGTATTATGTATAATGTGCTATATTACATTTATATTATTGAGCAGGAAATTATAATATTAATGTTATATAATTGTTACTTTTGGTGTTTGGGGTTAAGATTTTTCTTTCATTTATTATTTTATATGAAAGATGTTACACATAAATGCATATCTTAATTTTGTCATGTTAACATACTTTACTTTATTCTTGATTATGAAAGAAATATAGTTTACTTAAAAGAATAAAGATCAAGTCTGATATACCATAAAACAGAAAAATAGCATATTATTTTCTTGTGGGATATATCAGCCATGCCAAAACGAAAGTTGTTGTCACAAATGTCAGAAAGACATTTCCGACGATTAAAACGTAATGCACGTAATATCGCAATTGAGGAAATAAATAAATTATCAACAGAATCTGTTAAGGAAGATCAACTGCAAACTTCAAGCCATGTTACTGCACACGTAATTTCCGATGTTGATCGCTATCTTGATGAACCAACAAATATAATACCGAGAAATGAATCGTGTGGTAATATTTTTGACAAAGACAATGTTACACATGACCTTGATTGTAACAATTTGGGAAATTTATTATGTCCGATTGTACCCAGCTTTAATAATGTTGAAAATGCTGGCCATACCAATTTGTCTGCTGCTACATCAATTAGGGATGATTTATCAAACTGGGCTGTACAATTTCAAATATCACATATAGCAGTTACTGCACTATTATCAATTTTAAAAAAACATGGCTTCGATAGTTTGCCGAAAAACTGTAAAACATTGGTGGAAACCCCAAGATATACGAACATACGGAAAATTGCACCAGGGGAATACTTTTATAATAGCTTAAGATCTGGAATAATAACGTTTCTTCAAAAAAATCAAGATAACATTGATTCAGTTCAAGTGCAAATCAGCATAGATGGGTTACCAATTTCAAAATCTTCTACTAATCAATTGTGGCCTATTTTAGGGTCGGTGGTACCCAGCCTTTGTGATATTTTTCTCATTGGCTGTTATTTTGGTTTGAAGAAACCATACGATTGTAATGAATTTTTGCGTGATTTTGTGGATGAAGCAAAAATCCTTGTAACTGAAGGACTTGAGTATGGAGGAAAACATATATCTGTATCTATACATTCATTTATTGCTGATGCACCCGCAAGATCTTTTATAACAGCCACAAAAGGTCATACAGGTTATTACAGTTGTATTAAATGTACAACAGAAGGCAAATACATTGATGGGAGAATGTGTTTCCCAGATATAAATTGTCGTAAACGGACAAACAAAAGCTTTCTTGAACAATCGCAAATAGAGCACCATACTGGGTCGAGTATTTTATCAAATGTACCGAATTTTGGAATGATAACTAACATTCCATTGGATTACATGCACTTGGTTTGCATTGGTGTAGTCAAGAAAATATTAAATTTTTGGTTATCTGGCTCATTAAATGTTCGATTGCCAGCACAATCAACAAACAGCATTTCAAGATTGTTACTTAAAATGCGAACATCGATACCCATAGAATTTGTTCGTAAACCACGGGAATTACATTTCTTGAGCTTATGGAAAGCCACCGAGCTGAGACAATTTCTTTTATATACTGGCCCCATTATTTTAAAGAATTACATAAAAAAAGATATTTACAAGAATTTTCTTACACTGCATGTGGCTATTCGGCTATTATGTTCTACAGATCTTATGCATATTACGTATACAGAATCTTTACTGGAACATTTTGTACAGTCATTTGGAATCCTGTATGGGTCAGGGCCACCAAACTGCGTGTACCAGCGTTAGTGGCGCCTCTATAATAAGATCCCCAACGCGAATGAACTAAATATGAAGATGGAGTGACACGGTCGGTATGTAGTTCTGTGGTTCTGTTTGGGACGTCGAGCTGTTCGCTCGTCTTCCGTGGTCTTCCGTCCGAGGAGAAAGTAATCCTGCATTATTTGATTGCATCATCCCGCGCGTGGCCCGGTTACCGGGTCGCACTCAAGCACTGTTCAAACCGTATTAGCAAGTATATATAATGAAGCAATTCTATTAAGACGGTTCGTCGTTGTTCGTTGTGGCCGTGTCGGTTCAGCGTGGTTCAGTGTCGGTGAGCCGGGAGCCAGTAACCAAATCAACATCAACACGTTGGTATGTGCTTTCCACCATTATAATATTCTTAAATATTTAATTAGATCACGTTCAAAAACGTTTACCTAGGCTGCGTTCCGGTATTCACAGGTATTCAGTGTCAGTCATTTGGGACGTTGAGATATAGGTTATTTCGCGGGCGCCCACGGGCCACCCTTGCGATCGGCTCGAAAATCGTACGATGCGAGGCTTCCGTCGTTCGGTACAGCTTAGTAACTTTAACTTTACTTCACGGCACGACTCCTCGGCGAAAGATTGCCCCGATTGCTCTGCCCGTCGACGAGACACGTTTGCCACGCGCTTCGCGACACGTTGGATTCCTGTTCCATTCTGTTCATCCCAGTTTGTATCGTGTCGGTGAG
The DNA here is from genome assembly GCF_000949405.1 of Vollenhovia emeryi. Lineage (NCBI taxonomy): Eukaryota > Metazoa > Arthropoda > Insecta > Hymenoptera > Formicidae > Vollenhovia > Vollenhovia emeryi. The sequence goes on from NW_011963837.1 coordinate 3,551, forward strand.
CCGGGAGCCAGTAACCAGATCAACATCAACACGTTGGTATGTGCTTTCCACCATTATAATATTCTTAAATATTTAGTTAGATCACGTTCAAAAACGTTTACCTAGGCTGCGTTCCGGTATTCACAGGTATTCACTTTAACTTTAACTTTACTTCACGGCA
>NW_011963838.1:0-3712 GCF_000949405.1 Vollenhovia emeryi
GGCCTTCCAGCTGCGGTCGATGCTCCAGCAGCAGCAGCAGTTCGATCAGATGATCCAACTGCTCCAGCCAAGACAGGTAACGGAGCAGGAGGTAAGAGACGCGCCCCGACGGACCAGCCCTCCCGAGACGACGCTTCCGAACTCGCCAGGAGGATCCAATGTGAGTGGGAACGTAAGCGGCCTTTCGGCGGGGATCTCCATACAGTGGATAGCGTCGCAAATCCCGGAGTTCGCGGGCACAGAAGAGGAAAGCATAAAATCCTGGATAAAGCGGGTGGACAAAGTGGCCGAAATACACGGCGCCGGTGAGGGGGTAGTGTTGCTCGCTGCCTCAAGTCGACTCACCAAGGCGGCGAAAAAGTGGTACGAGATGCAGGCGGGATCCGTGCTGGAATCCTGGACGAGCCTAAGGACCGAACTAGGCAAGGTATTCGATCGAAAGATTCCATTCTACCGAGCCATCCGAAAGGTGGAAGCCAGGAAATGGCTCCATCAAAAGAAATCTTTCGACGAATACGCAATAGAGAAGCTGACGCTGATCCACGCGTTAGATTTACCGACGGAAGACGCGATCCACCTCCTAATCGGAGGAATCACCATAAGCTCGCTCCGAGCCACCGCGCTGTCAGTACCGGCGGACACTATAGACGGCTTCATCGAGAGAATGAGGCACATCACGGAAGGGGTCAACGAACGGGACGGACCAGCAAAACCGGCGACGCCCGGCAGTCAGACGAATAAAGGAGCAGGCGAGGAACTGCGGGAAGAAGGGACACAACCACAAGACCTGCAGGAATACGGTTGTATGCTTTTATTGTAAAAAGCCCGGACATCGACAATACGATTGCCCGACACTCCAACGGAAGCCGAACAGCGCAGCCACACCAGCAGCGACGACACGATCAGCCCCGACAGCAGCGAGCGTGACCATCGAGCCAGAGACGACCGGGACGGTAGCCACGGTGGAAGCAGACCTACAACAAAGGACCGTAATGTTAAACAACCCTTTAGTAATTATCGAATTGAATAATCTAGAATGTAATTTAGTCGCGTTAATAGATACCGGGAGCCCAGTATCATTCATTTCCGGTAGAGCGTATAAAGAACTAGTTCAACCCTCCCTTCCAGAGATATTTCCAGTCACCAGTAGTGACAGAATAGCGCTCCTCTATCAGGATAGTTTTGGGCAGAATAAGACATAAAACACTTTAAACAAACTTAAAGTTTATTGCTATCGACACACATTGTACTCGTGCCGTTCTGGCGTATAAGAAGGAAGTAAGTAAGGGCCTCTATATCGGTAAAGAACATAAACGTAAACTGAACCTAGATGGTCAAACTAAAAGGAATAAACAGTCAGGCCTAAAACGCAGGCGCGATGGGTTTTAGAGAACACAAAGACATTTTTAATATATTGCCTATCTATCACTCCGCCTCAATATAACACAAAAATGACGTACCTACATAAAACATCTTAAACAGAACAAAAAAAATACCAATAACCTAATTTTACATTTCCGTAATACCAAGTGATTCACGCAATTTTATAAAGTGCTCACCAGTCAAACTTTTTGTAAAAATATCCGCAACTTGTTCTTTCGACGGAACATACTTTTACATCAATCACTTTATTAGTAAACAGTTCTCTGATAAAATTATACTTTACGTCTATATGTTTGAGTCTACGATGTTCCCATTTGTCAAGCAAATGAATGCAAGATTGATTATCTTCAAAAATTACGATGGGACCATCAAAAATTACATCAAAATCACGCAATAAATTTCGCAGCCAAACCAGTTCTGTTGCAGCATTAGCCAATGCCACGTACTCCGCCTCTGTAGAAGACAGGGCTACAGTGGTTTGTTTACGCGTTGCCCATAATACTGTAGCGTTGTACACTCGAAACAGGAACCCTGACGTCGATTTCCGATCTGCATCTCCTGCCCAGTCTGAGTCAGCATATCCCATCAGCGCTGCGCCGTTTCCACGTCCACACGGTTGATAGAGGAGTCCATAGTTGAGCGTGCCTTTTATGTAACGCAAAATTCGTTTTAAACCATTCCAGTGCATATCAGTGGCATTACTCTGAAAGCGACTGAAGTAATTCACTGAGGCACTCAAGTCCGGCCTTGTTGTCAACATCAGGTACATGAGGCATCCGATGAGTTCCCGATATGGTTTCTTCTCGATGATGCACTCCAAACTTTCCTTATTCAGGTTGTCCTGCTCCTTCCACGGTTTGACTTCCATCGGAGTCTTCGCTGCTTTACATTCGTTCATTTTAAAACGAAACAACAGATTCTTCATATAAGCTGTTTGACTTAAGAACATTCCAGCTTTCGTTCTTTCTAATTTAATGCCCAGAAAGTTATGCAATTTTCCCAGGTCTTTCATGGAGAACTCGTTCATCAGGCAGGCCTTTAATTTACGTAAATCCTTTTCATTATCGCCAGCAATGATGATGTCATCCACATACAGCAGTAGATAGATCTTGGAATTTCCATTCGTACGGATGTACAAACACTTATCATTTTCAGATCTTCTAAATCCCAGATTTCTTACAAACTCGTCAAATCTAGCGTTCCAAGCGCGTGGCGCCTGTTTCAATCCATACAGGGATTTGTTTAACTTGCACACAAGATTGGATTTGTTATTGATACCCTCTGGCTGCTTCATATAGATTTCCTCTTTCATGTGTCCATGAAGAAATGCGTTCTTGACGTCCATTTGACTCGCCAATAAACCTCTGTGATTAATAACAGATAGTAGAGTTCGAACCGTGGTCAAACGAGCTACTGGTGCATAGGTCTCTGAATAATCAAAACCTTTTCGTTGTGAACACCCTTTGACTACTAAACGTGCTTTATAACGCTCGATATCTCCATTCTCGTCTCTTTTAATTTTAAATATCCATCTGTTATCGATCATCGGATTGGTCATCTGTTGATGCTTCGCTTTGATTTCCAGTATCGTCGCTGGTTTCCAGAACTCTTGCTCCTCCGCCTTCAGTCCGTAATTTTTCATTATCTTCCGTTTCCGTTTGACTTGGCAGACTTTTGTCATAGAAGTTGTCAGTTTCGAAACTAAATTTCGTTTCATCGAATACGACGTCTCTACCAAAAAGTAGCTTATTATCCTCAGGACACCACAACCGATATCCGTTAGTACAATATCCCATCATGTGACATTTCTTCGAACGAGGTTCAAATTTTCCTCCTACAATTTCCTTGGGAACGTGTAGATAGACTATGCTTCCGAATACCCTCAATTTCCGAAGATCTGGTCGCTCACCGTACCATAATTCCGCCGGTACTTTATCTTGCAGGGCACATGTTGAACTACGGTTGATCAGGTATACAGCAGCCAGCACTGCTTCCGTCCAAAAACGTTTGTTTGTGTTTGAATTAAGTATCATGCATCGAGCCTTTTCTATAACTGTCCTGTTCATACGTTCTGCGACCCCATTTTGCTGTGGAGTATACCCTTAGAACATATATACCTGGAAGGGGAATAGTGATGCTAGATCTGTCCAAAACATGAGATAGAGAATATATCTCCTTCCTTGTTCTCGAGATGGGCAAAGGTAAATCTGCGCATGTACAGTTTGGACTGCGCCGATGACACCGCGCATAAACCTTTTTTCCCCAAAAGGTTTATGCGCGGTGTCATCGGCGCAGTCCAAACTGTACATGCGCAGATTTACCTTTGTCC
>NW_011963839.1:0-3713 GCF_000949405.1 Vollenhovia emeryi
ACCCAGTGAGAAATGATTCGTCGATCGACGTCGAAACGACGCCGAATCGACATCGACACCGTCGAATTGACGTCGATTCGACATCATTTCGGCGTCGATCGACGAATCATTTCTCACTGGGTGCACTGCAAATCTGAGGCGTCGGAATACTCTACTCTTTCTCATTCCTTCTAACGCGAGAGAGCACTGCGACGCTTCGGATTTGCGATGGCGGACGCAGCTAATAGTCGTTAACTTTGAACTTTTTCGTTATACTAGCCGCGTTCGACACTGCAAATCTGAGGTGTCGGAACACTCCACTCTTTCCAATTCCTTCTAACGCGAGAGAGCACCGCGACGCCATTTGGAATGCAGCTCTCGTGAGATACAGAATTGACCCCCTGAAGTCGGAGATTTCTATTCAAGTGCGCGCATAGGTTGAAACGCAAATTCCAATTTAGGCGTGAATAACAAATTCGCCGTATTATAGATTTGCGACAAACGCGAGAGCGGTTCTACGCGTTTTGAAAAGTCACCGAAATCTCAGTGCAATACGACAAATATTTGTCGGTACAATAAGCACGATAAATATGTATTTTAAAGGATAACGAAAATAAATTTAGAATTGCTATACTTGAAGTTATAATATGTTACACCGTTAATTGGAGATTCCAAGACTATCAAAATTGATAGCTTTTGGGTCTAATACTTTCAATTCTCAAGTATATTAACGGAATATTTTGCAGCAAAGAATAATGTCTCGCGAGTGTTTTATTCTTGCACTGAAAAAAATTTCTGGTTGAATATGGACGAATCAGATAATTCCTTTAGGATTTACCAGAATTCCTTTAGGATTACAGGAATTCTGGTAAATCCTAAAGGAATTATCTGATTCGTCCATATTCAACCAGAAATTTTTTTTAGCGTGGTTTTATCAGTGTTAGACAAAGTTTTGCTTAATTTTTATAAATTTATTATTTATACTAACATGGTTTTTTAATGAGTAATCTACCAATTTTGAACATCAATGTTAATTATTAAATGTAAAACATATTGTTATATTATTATTAAGACGGGATTTTAATTATTTGATGCAAAGATTTGCGCGAGTATGAAAAGACATGTCAATATTATAAATCAAGTTGTTTCTTTAATTGATAATTAGTGAGCAATTGAGTGACATTTCGTCTTGATGCTTTTTATAAGTGCTTAAAAATTGATACTCAAAGATGGAAAGAGTTAAAAAGAATACGCGGAAGGTATTTTTCTACCAAAGAAGAGCGGATGTGCGTGTACGGTCCTGTCGATTCCACGAAGACGTTAGTCGTTTTATCGTTGCAAAAATTGTCGGGAAGACTGGTTTCTTGTCGCCAATGCACGCATGTACGGTGTGCACGTGTGATGCATACGTGTGATCGCGTACCTGAGAAGAAATCCGCGAAAGAGGAACAGCGAACCGATGAGAGCGAGCTAACGTAAACGTCGTCATATATTCTTTCGATCTACGCGACAACTTTTCATTATCATTCTTTCTTGTTTTGAAATCTTTCTCTTTACGCAAAATGTGCCATAATTGTCGCACAATATTTTAACGTGCGATAGCAATATTTTGGTGTAGTTCGTAGATTAGTTAGAATTGAAAAATGAAATGAATATAGATGAGAAAATAATAAGAATATAGTAATTTTCGAATTACGAAATTTAATTGCGTTTGGAAATTTATATTATCAAAATTGCCTTCTAATACGTAATCGAAATTGGCTAATAATATTGCATAACCTTTGCGCTCAAATTGTAATAATTTAATCAATTTGCGAAGATACTGCGAACACTACAGCAATCAATTAACGCGGTAGAAAATTGATTACTGATAGTAATTCTTTAATTGTTCCCCTTAAATTGTTTAACTATTACACGTACTTGTATTATTAGAATATTTTTGTCTCGTTTCCTACATAGTTTAAAGCAAATTGCAGACAAGTACTATTCACATAATTATTTCTATTACTGTGGAACAATTAAAGAATCACTATCAGTAAGTCATTTACAGTATCAACCGATTGCTGTAGCGTGCAGTATCTTCGCGAAAGAAACAAAAGGCTACAATTGATTGATAAAAATCAATATCACTATAAAGGAACTACGGAGAACAATAATGAATGACAGCGATTATTGCACATGGAAGTGCAATCTACGTGATATCACTGAACATCTTTGTTCACTTGAAACACAAAAACTACTGATTTTGACTTTTAATATTGGAATTACTTATTCGCGTTAATCTCTAAAAATCTTCATTAAAATGTATTGGTCGTAAACGCGGAAATATTCTATTTCTCTTAGTATTTTTATTCAAAGAGTACTTTGCATTCTTATACTTTTATATAAAAGTAAATTTAATATTAATTAAAAATGAATTAACTTTATGTTACTTTACAACAATACCAGAATGTTTTATTTTTCAATTAATCCGATTGTATAATTTAGAACATGTTAAATTCTTCAAAGTACTCTTACGATTTGCTATATAATCTACTATCATCCGTCAAAGTAACAAACAAGCGAATTTATTGCGCTGCATTGTCGTAGCACAATTGAAACTTAAGTCACATGTGTTTCCAGTAAATCTATCGCACTTTTTCTGTATCTACGTTAAAGCAATCAGGCAGCCTGGATAAAGCGTTTCGCACGTCTGTTATATCGTCTTCCGGCATTAAGTAAGATAAACTGACAAACTGTCTTTGTCTGTTCAGAATTGCGCATTACCGATTAAAACAACGTTGCTTTTGCATCGCGAATATGCGCATGCATCTCGATGAAAATAGCATTTGATGTCCTCGCTAGTGCTGATAGCCAGGTTAAAACGTCATATTATTCCGGGATGCTAGTGCCTTCATCGTGGTTCGGCGAAAACGTTTTAATTAAGCCGGTTCCCTGATTTTTAACGAAGCATCATCACATGCCTTCTGAAAGTTAATAACACCCTTCATAAAAATGCAGATGTCTTCATCATGCCGTTCATTTCTTTTCGTCCCCTTTTGAATCATTAATCTCCGCGCAGCAATGCTTTCGGGTCCAGGAGCCGTGGTTAATGTTTTCCCTTTAATCTTTTTCTGCACATGGAGCAGTAAACTTGTGAGATTTATTATGTTAATTTTCACGTATAAATATCGTGGGATAACCAAAGAATTTGTTATACAGACTGCCGCAATATCTTGTATCATACCGAAAACTGAAAATCCACTTGTCAAGATAAATCATATCTTACATTAGAAAATAATTTAAACTGATAAAAAAAAAGGAAGAAGTGGGAAGAATATTTAAAAACGTGGATTTATTGAATTTAGTTGGTATTATTTGGACTTGCATTAGTAGTTCGTTTCTCTCTCTCTCTCTCTCTCTCTCTCTCTATACAGGGTGCTACGCAAGACTTTGACGTCCGGTCATGGGAAGGTAGAGGGGACTAAGACAAACAGAAAAGTATTGTACTATTTTGCGCTTGGACGAATAGTTATCGAGATACGAAATTTTAAAAATCGCCGTATTAGCCCAACCTACTGGCGAATGTAAGCGCGCGGTGAGAAGCGTCGGCCTAGCGGCCCCCGCGCGGGGAGACGTGCGAGCGGTCGCGTAAGCGGCGGACGGGCAGCGGCGCGCCTCGCCTCCCTACTCCTCGCCCCGCATCGCCATTCTATTCCTCGCCGAACACCGCCTCGAGCGGGGCCGCTAGGCCG
>NW_011963840.1:0-3715 GCF_000949405.1 Vollenhovia emeryi
CGAGCGGCGGCCGGGGAGGAGCCGGGGGGCTAGACGGAGAGCGGGACGAGTCGAGGGGCGCGGACGAGGGACGCCGACGGGCGATGACCGCCGAGGGGCCGAGTCGCCCCGGAGCCGGAGGCCCGAGCACGCGGAGTCGCCCCTGGAGGGCGGGAGACCAGGCGCCTACCGGACAAGGAGCCGAGGGGCGAGCGCGGACGGAGGGCCCCGGGAGGTCAGCCGGATCGGCGGAGCCGACGGACCAGAGCACCGGAGAGCGGGCCCCGGATCGACCGCCCCGGCCCTGCGAGCCGCGCGGGGCGAATTTTGCGCCCGGAAGCTCGTCGATAGCGAGAGCGCCCCTGCGGGCCCGGCGACACGCCGGGCGAGCGACCCCCTGATTGGCGGATCCGCGGCGCCGCTATCTCGCGCAGCCCCTTTTTCGCGATCGCAGCGAGCGATCGGGTGATCGACCCGCTCGCGCCGGATCTTCCGCTTTCGTTCGCGGATCCTCGCTATCGTCACGTCGCGTCGGAGAACGTGCGTCGAGCCGGCGACCTGAGTGCTGAGCACGAGACGAGGCCGTGACTAGAGCCAAGGAGGAGAGTGCCGACCGGGACCGCGCCGAGGGATCCAGAGGACGTATCGGTGAGGTGGCCCTCGAGGGAATCTCTCTTCATGTAAAAGCCGCGTGCGTCCGAGGGGGTTAGCTCGCGTTCTGGCACCGCGCCGCGTTCGTTTAGGGTTTCGGGCCGTAGGGCATCCGCTCCGAGGGGGAGCAGGAGCCGGCCATTTCGTGTCGCGAGCGGAACGACGGTGCCAAGCGCGGGAGCTCCCGGGGAACGGCCGCGGACTTATCGGGCGATCGTAGCGGGCGAGTACCGGTGGTTGCGACCTCGGCGGGGAGAGTAGAACGGACGCCCTGTGCGCCGTTGTACGAGCGGGCGCCTTTCGGCCCGCACCGGGAAATTCGGACGCGGCGGGCCGGCACGCCGGGTGTCGGCCGCGGATCACGGACCGCGAGCGTGAACGGCCTTCCGCGGGAAGGCTCGGGAAACCGACGGATCGCGAATCCGCCTCAGCGGAGGCCCCTTGCCTTTTCTGTTCTTTTCGTTCCTTCGATATATTAAATCGCATCTATTACTCTTTTAACCTGAGTCGAGTTTAATTTCGTGTGCTTGTCCAAGTGTGAGTGTGTCGCGCCCCGTCCCGCCGTCCCGTTCCCGCGGGCCCGTGAATACGGGACTCCGCCACTCTACCGACGGTAGAGAGCAGCCGGCCTGTCTCGCGTCGAGGAGGCTTAATCGAGGCGCCCATCGAGCGGACCAACGCCGCTGTCGTCAGGGGAACCGGGATATTTCGCGACCGGGAATTGACGCCGCCCGTGAGCGCGTCTGGCGCCCAACTTGGCCTTCGGTCGTTGCCTCCGTTCCGGCGATCGGCCCGGAACGGCGACGGCAGAGTATCGCGCGCGTAAGCCGCCTCTTTCTCTGTCGCGCCCGGCGACTATAGGAAAAAGCGTGACAATATATATATATATATATATATATATATATATATGTTTTTGATAACTACGTAGACAAGTCATTTCAGTATTCGTCAAAATTCTTCGTAAATATATAATAGAATTATTTGCACTTATTTTTATAAAATTCTTATCATTTTTTACATGCTTTCGAGAATTAAATTACAGATATCATAATACTTTCTATGTTGGCCATGTGCAATGATACAACTTTAATAATTAATTATTCGACAACCATGCAGACAATCGTCTTGAACTTTCGCATGGAGAATTCCCATAGACAAATATGAACTTGGTGGGCGGTATTTAAGTAACACCCTAGCTGTATAACGATCACGACGTAGAATTTTTATTTTGCTTTGTTTTGTTTGACGTTAATTCATATGCAACGTCAGTAAATAGTTTGCATATAAATAATTCGTCATAAATAGTTACCGAGAGTAATTAATATGAATAAAGCTTTACGTACAAAGGAATTAACGAGACTGCGTGTTCGGAGACATCGTATAGCAACAAGATCAGTGCGACAGATTGTACAACTAAAGTCTCAAGCTGCACTGCAGAATTTTATTTCAAGGACGTCGACGGGTCCTTCAACGGATCCTGTAAATATACAAGAAAGCATCGATGCAAAATTGAAAAGTTAGTGTTAACTATAAAATGTAACTAGGGAAAATATCCCACTTATGCAGCTTTATGCACATAGTGATAGTTTTTATGCCAATTATGTATGCAAGTACAGACATTTACCCTAACAAAGGACATGTCATGTTTTTTACTCTTTATTTTCAAAGAGGTGTCTCACTCCTTGAATATAAGATTGGGCACGTATAAAAAATACATGTCTCTTATTTTTGTCTATATTTTAACATATCCAAAGAGGCGCCTCGCGCGCGCCTCTCTCTTTCTCTCTCGCACGCACGCACGCACGCACGCACCCCATACAGCACAAAAGCTGCAACAGCATTGCTGCAACGTTGCAAGATTGCATATTGCAAATGCAATGGTGCAACAATATTTCAAACACAATATTGCGTAATATTAAATCTGCAATATTGCAGCTACACTGCAAATACAATATTGTGCAATATCACTCTTATAATGTTGCAACTGTATTACAAAAACATTAACTTGCAATTATACAGTATAAATATTTTTTACGGTGTACATACAACGTTAATCGGGTTTTCTGAGTTCACAAGATATAGCTATAACACATGCAACTCGTAAATCATTCTAAAACATATAGGTTCAACCCTTTTTTTACAATATAATACATCCCTGTGTATTTATTACATATATACATATAGGATGATTGGAAACAACCCTGTGTCCTTCAAAAGACGTAAATCCTGACTAGATTCTGAAACGATTTTTCCTTTTACAAAACTTTATCCAAAATATAGTTTTTGAATTATGAAAGGAAATAGTTATCTTATTATCACAGGTTGAATGCAGGAAACAGGCTGTGGCGGCGCAACTCACCGTCAGACGTGACAACTGACAGCCACCTAATATAAGCGACCACGTATAACGCAGTAAATTGCGCCGCTATTGCCTACGTCCTGTATTCAACTCGTGATAAGAAAACTATTGCCTTTTATAATTAAAAAACTAGATTTTGGATAAAGTTTTGTAAAAGAAATAATCGTCTCAGAATCTCATCAGGATTATATCTTTTCAAGGACCAGGGTTGTTTCCTATCACCCTGTATACATACATACAACGTTTTATTGCATTATATTGCATTATGGCTACATTGTTACATTGCAATATTGCTGCAGTCTTGCATTTTCATATTGCTGCGTAGTTGCATTGCAATATTGCTGCACTGTTGCATTGAAATATTGCTGAAGGCGGACATTCTAATGTTGCTGCAATGTAGCTACAATATTGCAGCAACATTTCGCAATTTTGCTGCAATGATGCAATCTTTCGAAACAATGTCTCTGCAACGTTGCCGCAATATTTCCGTGCTGTATGGGACGCACCCTCAAACGTACAACTCACATACGTGTGCACACACACACACACGCACGCACGCACGCACGCACGCACGCACGCACGCACGCACGCACGCACGCACGCACGCACGCACGCACGCACGCACGCACGCACGCACGCACGCACGCACGCACGCACGCACGCACGCACGCACGCACGCACGCACGCACGCACGCACGCACGCACGCACGCACGCACGCACGCACG
>NW_011963841.1:0-3715 GCF_000949405.1 Vollenhovia emeryi
CCCGAGTTAGAATCCCCCTATATACCCTACTAACGACATTCTCGTCGTCAAGTATCCTCAAGATATGAACCACAAGCTTTGTTAAAATGATGGCACTGGAGAGTTCAAGCCGTGGAATCGTGAGTCGCTTTAAGGGTGCAACTTTGGTTTTTGATGCGATTAGGTTGGTAGTCACGCTTCCATCTTCATTGGTGGTTCGCAGGTAAACACTTGCCGCCATGGCGTGTTGTGAAGCGTCACAAAATCCATGAATTTCCACTGTACTATTGGCTTGGCCTCCAAGCCATCGTGGGAAGTTAAATTGAGGCATGTCTTTCAGTGCTGTAAGGAAATTATTCCACTTTGTTGCTGCATTGACCGGCAGAAGATCATCCCAGCTCAATCGAAGGGTCCACAATTCTTGCATGAAAATCTTTGCGGTGATCGTGATAGGAGACAGTAATCCTATAGGATCGAACAAGGTGGATATGGTAGATAGGACTGTTCGCTTTGTTAAAACCTTTGTGGGAGGAAATTTTAATGTGAATTGAAATGTGTCGGTTGACGGTTGCCAACACAATCCTAGAGCGTGAACAATTGCATTATCCTCAATTTGGAAGTTCGTAGAAGTTATTTGATATTCCTTCGGAATTGATGTTAAAACGGCAGAATGATTACTTATCCATTTCTGTAGTCGAAAACCGCCCGCCATGCAGAGATGATTTAGTTGATGGGCTATCTCTTGAGCCTTATCGATGGTATCGACTCCTCCAAATATATCATCTACATATCTGCCTCTTTTTAACGAAGGAACGGCCAGAGGAAATTTCTCTCCTTCGTCTTCTATCAATTGCTGCAATGTCCGGAGAGATAAAAATGGCGAACAAACTAACCCATAGGTAACAGTAGTTAATTCGTACGTAACGAGATTGTTGTCTGGATTGATCCACAGGATCCGTTGGTATTTCCAGTCGTCAGGATGTACCTTAATTTGCCTATACATCTTCTCGATGTCACAAACAAATACATAGAAAAACTTTCGAAACCAGATAAGGATGTCCAATAGATTGGTATGAAGTTTGGCTCCAGTATGCAATATATCATTCAAAGAGCATCCCGATGTAGTGCGACTGGATCCGTTAAAAACCACCCGTAGCTTCGTGGTAAGGCTATGATCTCGCAGAACACCATGGTGTGGAAGTTAGTAGGCATGACAAGGTTCTTGTTGGGACTCGGGAACTAACTGCATATGTTGTAATCGTTCATACTCGGAAATAAATTCGAAGTATGCTTGCGCATAATTTGAATTAGTTGTAAATTTTCGCGACAAATGATTCATTATACGAAAAGCTTTAGATCGAGATTCTCCTAATTGAGTACTGGATTGTTTGAATGGCAATCTTACCACGTATCGTCCATGAGAGTCGCGCGTACAGGTCGATTGGAAATGGGTTTCGCATTCCTGTTCATCCACTGACAAAGATGACGTGTTGAGAGACGGAATTTCCTCTAATTGCCAGAAGCGATGAAGAAGATTATATAAGTCTTCGTTGACTGACACGTGATAGCTGTATCCGCTAGTGGTAGCTCTATTTAAACTCGTTGGTCCGGAAATAATCCAGCCAAGTTTGGTTAATTGAGCAATGGGTGTGTTGGGAGGCCCTTTTTTGATTTTACGTTGAATTATGTGTCCATATATGTCAGCTCCAAGAATTATATCGACGGCTCGCGGCGACAGAAACTCTGGATCTGCCAACTGCAATCCTTCTAAGTGCGGCCATGAAGGTGACTCAATTTTTCCCGATGGAATGGAAGTTGTTAATTTTCGTAAGACGTGCGCTTGACACGAGAATTCATGTGAATTGTCGAAATGAGCTCTCAATGTTAAGCGAACTATTCCTTTAGTTCGGTAGGAATTTTGAGCTCCGATTCCAATTAATGGAATCGACGAATGACTTCGGGGAAGATGAAGTCGTTGTACAACTCTTTCGGAAATTAACGAAACCTCTGAGCCTTGATCAATGAGCGCTCTGATTGTAGTGGTTTCCTCATTGGGCGTCACAATTACTACCGTAGCAGTCGCTAGTAGCACGCAGGATGAAGCGTTTAGTCAACTGGAATTCAATGAATGTTTATCTCCCTGTTTAGAAGAACTAGCAGCCGATTCAGTTGTCTTTGCATCCTCTTTCTTTGACGTAGTGGGCTGAGATTTATCTGTATGAATGGAAGTGTGGTGCTTAGACCCACATTTGAAACAACGTTTTGTAACACGGCAAGCAGAGATTTTATGTGTTCCGAGGCAATTATAACACAGCTTTTTCCTTTTAACCAGCTCGATTCGTTGTGGTGTAGATTTAGTTACGTATTGAGGACAGGAGGCAATATAATGGTTATCTGAACAGAGAAGGCAGGCCTTCGAATTATGAGGAGCAACATCCCTTGATTTTCCATTATAATGTGCCTTAACCGGATTTTGAGGTGCATTAGAAGTAAGTTTGCCCGTGCGAGATTTCTCAAAGGCTTGAAGAGATAAGTCTGGTAACTAAAAATTCACTAAATTGTTTCCACGTGGGCAAATCTTTCGAGGATCCTAAGTAGTGCTCCCATGCTTTTACCGTTTCTGCATCTAGGCGTTGGACAGTAATAAAAACTAGAAAATCATCCCACGTGCTTACAGGTCGTTCCAGGGTTTCCAACGTTCTATAAATTTGCATAACGCTAGTACAAGTGTTCCAATTCGTTGGCGGATTCTTTAGACATGCGTTTTAAAGTAAGCAAGGACTGGAGGGCAGCGTTAACTAATAAGCGCTTGTTTTCATAGAAAGATATGAGCGCGTCCCATGCCTTTTGAAAATTATCTGCCGTTAACATGGTATTTTTCAGTAAGTGAGCTGCGGATCCAATAAGACTCATTTTTAAATATTGTAACTTTTCCACCGAAGTCAGTGTGGGATGATTTAAAATGAGAGAACAGAACAAGTCCTTAAACGAAAGCCACTCGGAGGGCGAGCCATTAAATTTTGGGATATCAATCCGGGGAAGACGCGTGTGGTGATAAACAGTAGTAATGTTGGACGAATTTTGAGCAATGGATTGAGATGAGGATGATCTTGGTATCTCTGTCGAATCCATTTCAAGCAATGAATTCATTTTCTCTAAAGATTCGAGATACTCTTCATAAGTCTGATGAAATATCTTGTCGGTAAAATACGAATGACCCTGTATAGTCAACCTATCGTCGCAAGTCAAAGTAGAAATCGCAACGTTGATAGCATCATTAGTAATGGAGAATTTCTCCCAGTCGTCTTTAAGTGCCGAAATGCGAGTATGCACTCTTTGAGGGGTGATATTAGACAATCCTACTCTTTTCAGATTCTCATATGCATCATTCCCTATCAATTCCATGGTCGCGACTTGCTGATCTAAACGATTCTCAATATGACTAAGCCTCATTTTGCCTACTTAATCCGGCTCGAAGGACAATAAAATGTTTGAGGCGTAAAAGCAAGAGCAAATTATCGCTGATATCCAAGGAGGCAAGTTGAGGGGAAATAAAGGAAAGCGCAAATTCTATATAGAATTAACATTAACTTATATAATCTATCACGAGACACGGTAGTGTCTCGCGCCAAGTATAAGCGACTAAGTATAAGCGACAAGCCTAACCACGCGCGCGACACCGACCGTGTAAGTTTACGCGAGTACACGAGTTGACGGGCCCTCAGAATTTCAGATC
>NW_011963842.1:0-3715 GCF_000949405.1 Vollenhovia emeryi
CCGATTGCTAAAACTGTTTGAAAAATACAATTAAATGTTGAAAAAATGTATGCAATATATAACTTTACGGTACTTACGCGTTACACTGTTTCTTGGACGACATATCCAGAGGAATGTAATGATTCATTCTTCTAACACTGTATTGGAAACACCAGAAAAATCGACTCACTTCGACGGCGACGACTGAAACTCTGAGGGCGTCTTTACTATTCCCAGGAAAATTGTTAACTTACCCCACCCTTAATCCAACATCTTTCTCCCTCCATTCCAACCACTGCGTTCTCTCTCTCCCTTCCACGCATATAGAATAAGAGAGAAAAATCTCGCCTGCGTTCTCCCCCCTCCAGCGCATATAGAATAAAATAGAAAAATCTCGCCTGCGTTCTCTCCCTCCCACTCTCTTTAAAAACACAATTTATTATCCCATTAACCCCTTTTTTTGTTCAAATAAACAAGATTTATTGCAACAAAAAATTCATAATTTATTACCCCATTAACCCTTTTTTTGGTTCAAGGAAAAAACAAGATTTATTACAAAAAAAATTATTTAAAACTTTTTTGTAACAAAAAAACATGATTTATGTATGTTTAAACAATTTTTTATAATAATAAAAAAATGATTTATGATTGTTAAACAATTTTTTATAATAACAAAAAAAAGATTTATTATTGTTAAACAATTTTTCGCAATAGAAAAAATGATTTATGGTTATTTAAACAATTTTTCAACAATAGAAAAAATGATTTATGATTATTTAAACAATTTTTTTGACATAAAAAATGATTTATGATTGTTTAAACAATTTTTTTAATTTGTTTAAACAAATGATCCAGAACCGGCCTTGTATCACTACTTACTCTCTTATATATGCAGATCTTAATCATTTATTTCTTTTTAGAAATAACAGTTAGACAACAAAATAATGTGATAAACAAAGGATACACAGATTTCAACAACAGAAAATGTAGGTAAATATAGACGTATTCATTATACAAGTAAAATTAGATAATTAGAAATTCAAATGTCGAACTCGTAGTCACTTATTCTTGACAGCTACAATTGCTCTCTGTACATACAATAGGGATATTTCGATGAAACGATTACACAGTAGTCTTCTGTTCCATTATAATTACTGTCGAATAAGTTGTTATTCACAATAATATATGCGGGTGTTTCGTTGGGAGTACACTTGAATTCAACTCTGTAAAAGTAGTAGACATAAGAAGTGACACGAATCGCAAAATAAATAATCTATGTTCTTTGTATTTAATCTTAAAATATGTACAGGGTGCGCAGTCAAATTCCGGACAAAATTTGATTGTTAGATTGAACGAACTTACCAAGTGAAGTTCGATCCTAATTATGCCTATTGTCTCGTCCGGATGGAGACTATGTAGTCGTGCTCCTGCACGCACCTCGACAACAGATTTCAAAACACCGCAAAAATAAAAAGCGGTGACTCGCGCCTCTCCCGCGCTTCCGCGCGCTGCGCGCGCCGCGTGTCTTCACCAGTTCCAATAATCCAGAGCAAATCGCTACAATCTGGGTGGGAATACTAGGAAAAAACGAAGGGGATGGGTGGTCCATCCGGACGAGACAATAGGCATAATTCACTTGGTAAGTTCGTTCAATCTAACAATTATGCCATTATGTCTCGTCCGGATGGAGACTATGTAGCTGTTCATAACAGCGATTTGCCTGGAGAATAATACTCAACCTAGGTGCTATGTATGAGAGTAAAATATATTGTATATTTTTAGCTACGTTGTAAAGCTGAATACAAAACAACCTGCTATATGCCTATAGGATATAAGATATATACTGTATAAACTGTACAGAGTGCCTGTAACGTATGCGGATTAACCAACTTTTTTTTTTTGGCGAAAATGAACACAAATTACGGGAAGAGGAGACTGCGTTGCTAAAGTCCTCTGACCTGACAATGGGCCTATTATAAAAATTCGCGAAGACTCGGGACTCACCGGTCCAACCTGCTGCGCGTTTAATAAGATCAAGAGAGACTCCCTTTTCCGCTGCTCGGGAAGTCGAGGCGTGCCTAGTACTATGTGCTGAAAGCACAGAGGTGTTTACTCCACATTCTCCTAGGCCCTGCTTGATCCAACGGCCCACTGTCTGTGATGTAACCGCTTTAAACGGCTTGTTAAGAGAGATAAATAAAAAATCGCATGAAGATGGCCGTAACATCTTAGTCTTATTTAAATAATGTTCCATGAGATGAACAATGCAAAGATTCTCATGGTTCTTAAATCGAGAAAAGCAGAAGAAAGGTTGAGAGCGACCAGGTGCTGATGTCTTGATCCGGTCTGGGATACGAATTATTAGTTTCTCCTCTAGCGAGATTTGTGATATCCTTATGGAAGAGAGGGTCTGAGTCCGATGACCCGTACCGAGAGCAAGGAGAAGCACAAGTTTCCTGGCAATGACATCTAAGACGATTGAATCATATGGATAGATAGAGGACCATCTGGCTATCACTGGAGCCGGGTCCCATACGTAATCGTACCGTGGTCGAGGCGGTTTGAAAACTGCGACGCCCTTGCAAAAGCGCCTGACCATAGGGTGATTTCCGATTTCGTTGTGAGAAATTAACGAGATTGCCGACCTCATAGTATTCAGGCTCGAATAGGACGAGATGTTAGGTAATGCCTGAGCCAAAAACTCCAGAATCTGGGAAACCGAAGGAGAATAAGGACGCAGCCGATGCCGCTGGCAAAAATTCCACCAGGAGCGAAGAGAATAGGAATACTGCTTGATAGTTGACTCCGATAGAGAAGCAAGTAAAGCTGGAATCGCTGCCGGAGGGACTAGGCGATCCCTGAATGCCTCCCAGATAATCTCCCGACCGCCAGGGAAAGCGTCCTTTTTTTTTTTGCTGACCCGGTGGAAATCCTCATGGACCGTCACCCCACCTCTCTGGGAAAGAGACGGGGTGGTGTGTGGGACTCACCCCCCTGTACCCCAGGCCAGTTGTCTACCTGGGGCCAGCGTGCATTGGGGGTGCCTACCTCACTAAAACCACCGGGGGTGGACTTCTCTGCGCCTTATGTTGAGTCGGACGGGGACTGCTACGCATTTTCTTCCTGTCCAACTCGGCGCCGCGCGTAGCCTTTCGCGCACCTCTAGGCCCTGGTGTACGGGCTTGCCCCTGATAAGGGCCTTCTTCGCGATGGACCTTATTCGCGTCCATCTTGCGGCGGGGGTGCCACCAGGCCTCCCGCCGCGCCCCCGAAGGCATTGGGGGCGGGGTGAGTCGCACTTCCCAGATGCGCACACCCCCAGGGTCTGCCAGACCCTCCTCTCTCCCTTTCTAGTCGCCTCTTACGACAGGCAGGGGCTACCCCGGGCCTATTCGTCGGCGGGACCCGGACGCCAAACACCCCCCCATTACGGGCAGGGTAAATCAGGGAGTGAGGCCTCAGGACTCAGACCTAGGTCCTCCTCCTAACGCGAGATCCCCTCTCCCTCTTTTGAGACGGACATGATGACCGTATCCGTCTCTGAGGAAGAGTCCCCACTGGGACCCCCCTCCGGGGAGCACTCCATAGAGTACTCCCCCCCTCCCTCCATCGCCTCCCCTTCTCGCGAAGAAGGGCGTCCTGGCGGAAGGGTAGGGTCGCCTCTTGCCCGCGCCGGTTTGTTACCGGGGGCTAGGCCGCACGCCGCTACCCCTTCCAACTTGTGGGCGGACGGGAG
>NW_011963843.1:0-3718 GCF_000949405.1 Vollenhovia emeryi
TATAATTAATACAAAAGATTACTTGTAAATTAAAAAACTAATTGAAGGATTAGAGGAAAGAGGATTGATGATGACATGTCAATGGAAGCAAAGGAGAAGGAAAATTCAAGAGTCAAGATACAATTACTATTATAAAAAACTGATATTGGAAGAGGTACTCTAGGAAAAAAGTTAGCAACCCATTTTGGGGGTAAAAGCACAATTAGTAATCGAATTATTTGGATTGTTCGTAACACTACTCTGGGAAAAATTTTGACAGTTTTTTGTAGTTAAGCAACTAACATTTCGGTTAGTGCCTTTTAAGTGAAAATTATCTTTGCGGTACTGAATATCGACAGAACTAATTGAGAGAATTGATTAGTATTACCTTAAAATCTTGGATATAGATAGAATAGCTAATTGCGATTTTTAGTTACGCCGGGTAAAATTCGTAAAAGATTAGAGTTACGAACAATCCAAATAATTCGATTACTAATTGTGGGCCCCAAAATGGGTTGCTAACTGTCTTTTTTTCCCAGAGTACCACAGTACTTAGAAGAAAAAAAAGTACAGAGATCTAAATATGATCGCAAAATTCAGATGCGGAAATGAGACAAGAGGGAATCAATTTTGGAAAGAAGAAGAATTAAAGAGATGCAGAATATATGGAGAGAGAGAAGAAACATTGAGACCCGTAGAGTGCGAAAGGACGAAACAGAAGGTTCCTTGGGAGAGGATCTTAGGAGAGGAAGGGAAAGGTCTGAAATGGATCAAGAGAATTATAAGAAAGAAAGAAGAGGAAAGTGCAAAAAATAATACAAAATTATTATAAGAGCAAAGAATTCGTGTATTTATAATGTAGCTGTAATGTGTAGGTAATTTATATAGGTAGCGAGAGAGTTTAGATAAATAATGTGTTGTATGGAAGTCCATCCAAAGCCGCCAGACTCAGATTAATTAAAATAATAAAAAAGCTATATACAGGATGCCTCTGAAAGATCGTCCACTAATTATACAGGGTGTCTTTTTAATCTTAGTAGGCAAATGTTTCGAAAATATGCAATTTCACAAAAAACTTAAAATAAAAGTTGTACGGTCTAGAAGGGGACTTAAGTTGGTGTCATTAATTTGATCTTGAATAATTGCTTGAAGGTCACGTGAAGGTCACTTTCAATTTTTTAAATGGAACCCCTTATTGTTTATTATACTATCTTATTCTGCTAATTAATATGAACAACTTTCGTCTGAAACATTATTTGATTTGCCTAGTACTTTTTGAGATAATCAAGAGAAAATTGATAACTTTTTCAATATTTAGCTTATAATATCTCGATAACTGTTCGTCGGAGGGAAAAGTGGTACATGACTTTTTTTACTTGATTTGGTCTCAGGAATGTGCTGTTGCAATCCCAATCAGAAATGACTCGTCGATCGACGTCGAAACGACGTCGAAACCGTCAAATTGACGTCGATTCGACATCGTTTCGACATCGATCGACGAGTCATTTCTGACTGGAATAGTGCAGCAATTATTGAAAATTTTTGTGTATGTAAATTTTGTGTATGTTACAATACACAAATATTTTTAATAATTGGTGCACTATTGCAACAGCATATTCCTAAGACCAAATCAAGTAAAAAAGTTCCATCCGATGAACAGTTATCGAGATATCATAAAATAAATATTGAAAAAGTTATCAATTTTCTCTTGATTATCTTAAAAAGTATTAGGCAAATCAAATAATGTTTCAGACAAAAGTTGTTCATATTAATTAGTAGAATAAGATAGTATAATAAACAACGGGAGATTCCATTTAAAAAATTAAAGGTGACCTTCACGTGACCTTCAAGCAACTATTTAAGATCAAATTAATGACACCATTTTATGTCCCCCTCTAGACCGTACAACTCTTATTTTAAAAGTTTTTTTATGAAATTGGATATTTTCGAAACATTTGCCTGTTAAGATTAAAAAGACACCCTGTATAGCATTATTCCTTATTAAAAACTAAGTCGAAAAGTCCTGAACCATTTTTCTCTATAACGTGAAATAACGCAGTAAAAATTAAGTAAACTCTAGCGAATCAGCACCGATCTTTAGCCGGACGCACGTCAGTGAGCCGCGCGCTCGATAGTGTGTGTGAGCGTTCCGCTGCTTCAGTAGAACGAGGCAACGCAATGCTTTCGCGCATGCCGCTAGCGTGCAGTATCCTTATACGCATCGTAATAATAGAAATAATTTTTGCAATAAAAATCATATTTTTTCTGTCTTGAAACACCTTACAGAAAATTTCGCCAATAAATAGAATTATCGCCAAGATTTAATTATTCTCAATATGGAAAGAAGATTTTAATGAATACAAAAAATAAAAGACTTTCTCTGTAATAAATGAAAATAATTAAAAGTAATTTAAAAAAATTTTCTGAACAATCCGTTTTTTAATTTGTGTTAATACTTAAATCTTAAAACGATTCACTTATTAAATCTTCCTACGAATGGTTTTGTCCAGTTACTCAGAAGTAATACGTTATAAGAAAAATTTATTATAACAGAAAATTACATATCTAAACAACTTTATGCACAAAATAAAATACATGAAACGTGTTAAAAAATGGAAAGATTTTTCTTTGTAAAAAAGGTTTGTCTTTTTCTTGATAATATGAAAAAGAACTTTTTATTTAATATTTTACAGATTAGAGGAGCGTTGCGAACATATGTTTTATTAACTTTAGCAAATAAGAAATATCCTGACATTTAAAAAAATTAGTCCTAAAAAGATTTGGTTTTGCAGTGAACTGATAAACTCTGAACAAAACTGTTGTTTAGTCTCAAGAAAGACTTATGCAAAAAATTAATTTTTCGTGCGGAAGCGTGCATTGTGGTTGGCAGGGCTCATTTCGAAAATTTATTGTAATAAATACTTTATAGGACCAAAAAGAGTCCTTTTTAGAGTCAGCAATTGTTTGCATAAGTCTTTCTTGAGACTAAACAACAGTTTTGGTCAGAGTTTATCATTTCACTACAAAACATAATCCTTTTTAGGACTAATTTTTTAAAACGTCAGGATATTTCTTATTAATAAAGTTAATAAAACATGTGTTCGCTACGTTCCTCTAATCTGTAAAATATTAAACAAACAGTTCTTTTTCATATTATCAAAACAAGATAAACCTTTTTTACGAAGAAAAATCTTTCCATTTTTTAACATGTTTCATGTATTTTCTTTTGTGCATAAAGTTGTTTAGATATGTAATTTTCTGTTATAATAAATTTTTCTTATAACGTATTACTTCTGAGTAACTGGACAAAACCAGTTCGTAGGAAGATTCAATAAGTGAATCATTTTAAGATTTAAGTATTAACGCAAATTAAAAAAAACGGATTGTTTAGAAAAATATTTTTTGTAAAATTATTTTTAAATATTTTCATTTATTACAGAGAAAGTCTCCTTGGTAAATATATCGATGAAGGGAGCCAGCCCCGATGACCTTGACCTTGACATATGTTGTCAAGGTCGCCCTCCTGAGTGACCTTGAAGAGGTTTTAGCCGTCGCTCGTAGTTCGTTAAAAAGTTATATGCATACAAAGTTGATTAAATAAAGCATAATTTTACGAATCATATACATGTCTTGAGAAGTACGCATGCATGGAGACATCGGGGGAAAGAAAAATAATGAACAATTCGGAAATTTTGCCCATTCCCGTCGCTCATTGTTTGTTAAAAAGTTATAAAGAAAA
>NW_011963844.1:0-3718 GCF_000949405.1 Vollenhovia emeryi
TGGGTGTATACGTTTGTTTCATTCACCTGTTTATCTTATTATACGTTGACTGATATAGTTTTATTAAGCGCTAGGCCACTCAGTTTTATTAAGCGTTAGGCCACTCAGTTTGTTAAGTGCTAGGCTACACCGTTTAAGTTCTCTTTAATTACTTACGTTTCGTTTACATGTTTATTTTCATTACCGGTTGTTCAATACAGATTAAGCGTGCGGCGCTAGTTATAAGGTATTATTTTATAGTTGAAGGCAACCCTTCAAGGCGCCCCGATATGTTAGAGAGTGGAAATGTACTCTGCGGATTTCGTTCGTACCGATCTCGATAGGGGCGCGCGAGCGGCGAGTCAGTCGTCGTCAAGTGGCCGTCGAGTTAAGATGGCGTAAGAGACACGGCTTGTAAGGCGATCAGTTTTGGTCGCCAAGGGAATTTATTGGAATAAATACGCATAAACACAAACCGGCTAGTCAATCATATACACAAACAGTAAAGTTAGATTTCTCTCATAAAGCTTCATCTATGAGGAAGCCATAACAATTGAAGCAATGTGCAAATATCTAATTTGCCTACTTTAATGATGAGGAAGAAATTTGCAAATTTCCAATTTGCACGCTTCAATGATGAGGAAGCAAGGTGCAAATTTCTAATTTGCACATTTTCAAGAAACATCGTGCAAAATTAGATTTCGCTCCTAAACGTTCCTCTATGAGGAAGCAATGTGCAAATTTCTAATTTGCACACTTTCAAGAATAATTGAAAAAAATTAGATTTCGCTCCTAAACCTTCCTCTATGAAGAAGCCATGTGCAAATTTCTAATTTGCACAATTTACTTTACTTTACTTTTTTTATATACATAATAATTAAGTTGTAACGGGGGTAGCCGGGAAGGCGCGGCCGGAAGTAGCCGCATACCTCGCATTCCACGCATACCGCGAGCACAATAGAGCCGCGGTTACCATAACAACGCGGAGGTGGCAACGCCGCGCCTACCCCCGCCACCTCCACCCGCGCGCCTATGCTCCGGAGGTATAAAAGCCCCTCCGGAGCGGGCGCGATCACCCAGTCTTTCCTCGGAGCACCGAGCGACGACACCTGGCAGCGGGTACTTCCGCTGCGGTATACGCCGGTATCATGGGTGCTGCCGTCCGGCGATATACCACTCCGGAGTACACGACAGGTGGAGGCGCTGCTCCGTCGTGTGCCCCGGCCCCCTCCGCAGTAGTGTACTAGAACGGGGTGCTGCCCGATGTACCCAAGCTACTGATCCCCTACCGGTCTCCTATCCGTTCGCAGTAGCGTACACAGTAACGGGGTGCTGCCCGGTGTACATATGCTACTGAGAAAACACGCATAACGAGGCGCGGCTCGGGCGTGTTCCTGACCTGAACCTATTCTTCTTTTCCTGACCTCCGACCGGTGTAAAGCTCAGGGGGGAATATTCGGGAGGGAGAAACACTATTATTCTTTAATTAAATCTAGCCGTAAGCTCCGTAACGTTAATCCTGTTCCTTCGCTCCGTTACAGAGGATCCTGTGTAACATCCTCACCGACCGTTTCCTGTACTGTAATCCAGCCGGGTACCTGTCTTACTTTCGATTAAGCCAACCGGCCGTATCTTTGTTATTTTGTATTCCGACTCGGCCGCGTGCGCATTACCACGATTTCCTAATTTATCCGTTAAATCACTGTATTCCGTACTCCGATCCGGCCGCGTATTCCTGTACTGTATTCTAATCTGTCTAATCATATTCCTTTCTTTGTATTTTCTTCATAGGGCGGACTCGATGTGATCTACTAATCCTTTCCTTTTCATTATATTTTGATCACAGGGCGTACTTTTGTAATTACCACGATTTCCTTGTATATATATCCTCTGAATAAACCACGTTCCTATTGTTTCACCGTAAAACACCTGTAAGACTTATTTTCCGATCCCTTCCAAGCGATTGACTCTATTTGCGAATTAAGATCTACTTTGCCTCCTTTCCTCCCGACGGCCCTGGAGCTGAGCATATTCGGTGACAGGAGGAACGGAGGATTCACTCGAACCGACACACAGCACGTCAAATACCGACCGCAAGAACGCTAGCTCCTCCAACCGTCAATCGGAACCGCGTGTCCGATTGAGTACCTATTTATTCGCGCAATAAATAATTCCTGCCGGAATCCTGTCCGGAACCGGGAGGAGCTGGACCAACGTTCGTTACAAAGTAAGTGGGTTATGTAAATTGTGTAATAGATTTATTTTTAATTATGTATTCATTTTCTTTAAAAACTCATTAATATATAATATTTTTAATAAAAAAGCATGTACATATTGCACTTGTGTTTTTGAAAATTTATGAAAATTTATTAACACAGTTCAGTTTTCGTATAAAAATAAAATATTCTATATATGAATAAATTCTTTTGCATAAATAACTTTCCAGCTACTTTACAGCATTAATATATTATATATTTTTAACATGTTACACACACGCACACACATATTTAAATATAAATATATCTTACCTTTAGAACTACGTAAAACGTATACATATATGTATGGGAATACAGGAAGTTGTTCTCACTATGGCGGAGCCAATCAGCGACAAGCCCCTGTATCGGCCACACTCTCCCTTGACCCACTCTAGTTCCGTGTGGTTCCGTGGGTTTCGTGGTTTGGGACGTGGAGTGTATAGCACGTCTTCTAACCTAGAAGATCCCGCGATGAGGTTATAAATACCACAGATTAATAGACAGATCGCCAAAGACCCGAGTGAAGACGAGACCACTACACACTTTGCCTCCTTACCGACAGCGTTGCCCCTAGGAGCGAGTCTGTACTAAATATATCCGATTTTATCGACAGAATTGCCTAAATTTAGTCTGGACTCGCACCAAAAGGCCAAATTTGTCGATAAAATCGGATATATTGCTGAGTTGGTCACACATTGCCGCCATCTTGGTTGGCAATTTTCGTCCCACGTCTCCGGCTTCACTACCCCTTTCATATGCACCCTCCAGGTATTCTTACCTCCATGCTTGGGACCGATTTTCGCCATCAAAAGTGGATGTAAGAACTACGGAGACACATCTACTTATCGACGCAGTCGATAAATATCACTTTTTGGTGCGTGTCCGTGCTAAATTCACTTTTCGATATTGTAAATAAATCACTTTTTGTCCGTGTCCGTGCTACATCCACCTTCCGACACCGTCAATAAATCGCCTTTTAGCGTATGTCTATGCTATATCCACAATTTATGGATGTTAAGAGGATCCCGTAGATCCCGTAGCCTGTCTGTATTACCGACAGAATTACCATTTTCGTAATATACATGATACCCCTTCTATACCTAAAGCTAATCCTACTTGCAGCTTATCCGAGGGAGTAGTATAAAGTGTAAAAGGGTACACTGTAGTTGTACTTTGGTACGATTGGAAACCAACCAAAGTGTAAACCTTTTACACTTTATACTACTCCCTCGGATAAGCTGCAAGTAGGATTAGCTTTAGGTATAGAAGGGAGTATCGGATGAGCCACAAGTCCCAGACAGCACATGATATTGTACGAATATTCTATACTCATACTATGAATGTACGTACCGTACATAATATTCTGAGAATATCCCTATAATATCTCCTGTAGTATATCAATTTTCGTATATTTTTAGGATGTTTTCAGAACATCTTTTACAGTATATTATTTCTTGTATATGTATCGTATATTATCAGAATAC
>NW_011963845.1:0-3723 GCF_000949405.1 Vollenhovia emeryi
GCCACAGGATTTTCCTATCTCCGTCTCTACTCTACGGAAAGTCTGTATCCGTGCTATCCTGTTCGGAGCTTCTTGTCCGTCTTATGTCCCGCTAGCCCGCGATCCCGTCGTCGATCGGCCGGGGAGCGTACGGCAAACTCTGGGTGGTGACTTCGCGAGGCGCTCGGTATAACCGAGCGCGATACGATAATTTTTGGGCGCCAGGCGCGACTATTCGCGCCAATCTACAGCACGTAAAACGCCAAGTTCTTACGGCACGGTAGCTCGGTATGGGACCTCCCCTCTCAGGGGGGGTTTTCGGGGCGATGGGCCCGTAGATCTTTCCGCGATAATCACAACGCAATATAAATTAGTAAAAGCTTTAATCGAAATAGTAACAAGGCGGGTACTACCTTAAAGTACGGTAGCCACAATAGTTATTCTAACATTCCTCCACTCTACAAGTACAATCAGTCATTCGAGTCGGTATCGCGAGTCTCTTTCGCTATTCCACGGCAGACCCCAGATTTTCGGACATAATCATACTCCGCGCCAATGCGGGACTCTCGCGCCTCGCCGTCCGCGCGGTAGCTCGCCTATATACCACCGTCGAGACCAACCTCGTCCGCCTCGATAGATTCCCCGTCTATACGCCTCCCCGACAAGCGTAACGCAACGACCCGAAATCTGACGAGGTGCTCACAATCAATAAAACAACATTACAATCGGTACTCCAATTTTTGCCGACGGCAATAACCCGCGGAACGAATCGGAGAGCGGCCCTGAGAGCGACCAAGTCGCCGCGCTCTCAGCCGGTTCCAGTGAATCTTCCCGGTATTACCACGGCTCCATCAACTACCGCCCCGCTATCCGACGCAAACTCCGGCCAGAGGACCGCCGCGCAACG
This sequence comes from Vollenhovia emeryi, assembly GCF_000949405.1. Classification (NCBI taxonomy): domain Eukaryota; kingdom Metazoa; phylum Arthropoda; class Insecta; order Hymenoptera; family Formicidae; genus Vollenhovia; species Vollenhovia emeryi. Next base: position 887 of record NW_011963845.1, read on the forward strand.
ATCACCGCCGCAAAGGCGACCAGGCACACCCGTTACGCCTAGCCGCCGCGGTACCGCCACACGACTCCTCCGCGACGCGGACACGGCGCGAGAGCGGTATTCGCGACTCAAAATTTCTCCGGCAATAACGCGACAGGAAAGTCTCCGGTAATAACGCGACAACAGTAATTTTCGGTAACAGAGGGACGTGAACGTGGGAGCTCGGTGCCCCTGACAAAGTCGGTATCGGCGCGTACGGCGATTCAGGGACGGATTATCCCGGCAATTACAGGAGTCGCGCGTGAGGTGCCTCGCGCACACACGCTCTAAATCACGGAATTCCGGGCGGTATAAATCCCGCGTTACGCGATCCGACGTTCTACTCGATGGGACGTCACCTCCGACGGATACGGTACGAAATTGTATACGAAATTAGCTACGAAACGGTACGAAACGATGGGGGGGAAACGATACAGGAAAGCTACGGACAGTGGAGTCTACGCCAAGGTACAGGCTCGGACGAATCTCGGTAATCGGAGTTCGGTATCGCTCATTTCAGCACGATACGTCGCTCGTTCGGTAATACTTTGCGGTAGCTCAACACCGCGAAACGGAAATCGCGACCGAGGGGATCGTCCGCGCCGGTCTTACAATTATTTTACCGCGGTGGTACCGAGTGAAGGTCTTACAGTTCGCTGTCTCCCTCCGCAGTCCTCCCTCGGATACGGCACGTCCTCGGTCGGCCTCCGGACCCCGGGTCGGGAACTCGTCGGTCTCCTGGTTCGAATGCACGCAGCGGCACAAAATTGCACGGTATCGCGGGAGCCGACTTGCCGATCGCACGTCTGTACTATGTACGATCCCGACCAGAAGTGCCGTCTCGATGGTGATTCGGGGGTAGCGGAGCTTCGCGCTCCCCCTCTAATGTTCACCTTGTCTTGACATGGCTTAGGCAAACTTCTGGCTTTCGTAAACACCTCCCTTTGTCTCCGGGAGAATAACATGTGGTGAGGTATCGGCTCGGCAACGTCCTTTTCGCCTCGGGTTGCTCCCGAGCTTGAAAAATACTCCAAATAGCTGTTGCCTCGCGTGAACTTGGGCCCGGCATTCCTGTCCATAACACGATATTGGTAGCTGATCGTGTCGAATCCGTTGTGGCCCTGCGTAAATTTCGAACTCTCGGCCGTTGCGACCTCGGAGCTTCCCGCCGGTATAGGCCCTGCCGCCCGGCTCCCTCGGCGCCCCTCGCCCCTCGCCCGCTCCGGCTCTCCTCTCTCTTCATGGTGTCCTGCAGATCTTTGTGGACCTTCACTCACTGGACCTTAACAAGCTAAATCTTATTAATAATGGGTGACTCCGCTGTCGCAGGATCGCTTCCTGCGCCGGCGGAGGCCGATCGCGACAAGTTTTCCTCCCGACCGGGCTTACGCCCTTGTGACGGTGCGCTCCAGCTGCACCACGTCACAACTCCCCCTTCCTAGAGGAGGGCCGAGGGGGTGGAGGCCTCGGAAAGAGACGAGGACCCCCACTCGGTACTCCCATATCTGTAGCGTCATCAACCACAGTCATGTATCAAAGACCTCAGCGAAATAAAATGTGTAGCGGGATGGGATTAGGGCCGAGGGTCAAGAGAAAGAAAACCACGAGGAATCTCGTCCCAAGGCGTCCCTTTATTATTCTCGGCGCGCTCGTCAGGCGCCACCACCACGGCACGGGTCCACGCGAACATCGCGTTCCCCGAAGGGAGTCCAAACCGGTTAACAATATAACCCAGTATTTATACTACTGGAACTAACTCTATTTAACGTAAAACGACTAATTCTAACGCAAAAGTCCTTCCCTAGCCCGCCTTAGACCACGCGGGAGCCCGAACGGTAACGCAAAAAAGAAAACCGGAAGAACAGAGAAAAAAAAAACGGTAACACCAGGTGGAGGAAAAAGAAAAAAAACTGTCACTTAGGCGGGCGAACAGACGAGAGAACGGAAAACAAAACCCGGTAACAAAAGGCGAAAACGAAAACACGCCTCAGCTTTAAGAAAGACGCGAAAAACGAGAAACGGAAAGAAACGAAGAAAAAAAACGGTAATCGGGACGGGCTAGTCCTCCCGCGGACCCCTAGCTCCCGCCCGGACGAACCCGACCTCGTCATCGTCGGACGGGGGTTGCTCGGGTCGCGGGCGCGCGCGAGGGCCCCTCGCGGCCGTGTACGGCTCCGTTCGGTGGTAGGTCCGCGCGCAATTGGGGCATCCCTGGAGGGTTACCCCGGGGTGGCCGCACCCGTAGCAGAACTGGCCCGTCCGGGGCAATGGGCACTGGGTATAGCGGTGGGGACCCTGACAGTTCCAGCAGGAACGGATATCCCCGACGTCCCGCACCGCCGGTCGCGGCTCCATCGGTCGCCCACGCGCGGCATACGCCGGTCTCCCCGGGCTCGTCCGTCGCGGTGGAGTCCCCGCGGCGGCCGCGGAGGTCACGCGCGGCCCCTCCTCCGTCTGCGTTGCGGATTCCGCGGAGATCACCCCCGTTTGGGTGACCTCATCCTGGAGGGTTACTCTCTCGACGATGGTAACCCCCTCCGTCGTGAGGCGGCTCCGGAAGATCTCGTCGCCCGTGTCCGCCAGATCTACCCAGAATCCCGGGTCGTGCGCGTCTATGTAGGCCCACCGGGGCCCGTGGCGCCGAAGAAACCCGCGCCACAATCGACGGATCGTCGGATCTCGAACTCTCGGCATCTAGGGCGGCACAAAGTATTGCTTAAGATCCTGAATATGGGTCTTGCCCGCGGCTACCCCGTCCATTGTTTCCAGTTCGTAAACAACGGGCGAGAGCACCTTGCTGATGCGGAAGGGCCCTTGGA
>NW_011963846.1:0-3724 GCF_000949405.1 Vollenhovia emeryi
TAAGGCCTGTTACACAATAAGTCGTATGTCGCTGTCGGATGTCGAACGCATGCGCACTCGGTTGTCGGCTGTCGCATAAAGTTGTCGCAAGTCGGCTGTCGATGTCGGAACAAGAGATGGTCATCTCCCATCTTTTCCGACGTACGATTACGTTTATAGAGGTTATTTTCTGTGTTTACAATGGAGTTCTCCTGTGTCGATGAAATTATTATTGATTTTGTTCGTGATAATAAATGTTTGTTTGACAAATCTGATCTCAATTTTAAAAATACTACAAAGAAAAAAGAAATATGGTTAAACATAAGTACAAATCTAAAAGGTTTATATAATATAGATATGACAGGTAAATACTTATTCTTCAAATTATTGTTATATTTATAACAAAACTAAACCGTAATCCAATGTTTTATGTATAGGTGAAGCAATTGAGAAACGATGGTCTTCATTAAGAGATATGTTTAATAGAGAAAACAGAAAACAAAAATTGCCACCATCAGGTTCTGGATATGAACCAGTAAAAGAATGGCAGTTATACCGTAATATGTTGTTTTTACTTCCTCACATAGTTCACCGACGGTAAGATTGTAGCATTTTTGTAACATTTATTTATTTAACTTTTACAGCTTACTTCTGTTTTTCATTATTTCATTAACAGAACGAATTCATCATTTGTCCCACTAAATAAATCAATATGTTCTGTGTCAAAAAATGCTCCAGACGTAACTAGTTTATTACCATTAAAAAAATCTGCAAATTTAGTGCATTCTTTTCCATCCTGTGATCATGATAATAACGAATCCAGTACATTTGTTAAAGGTTTGTATTACTAAAACGAAAATGTTAATATTATAACATTTATGTTAATTTAATTAAAAATTTGAGATGATGACCTAATCACTGATAACGAAGAAACTGTGACAATTGATCATGAATCAATAACAAGACCTATAAGTGCCATGTCCAGCTGCAGCAGTACAAGCAATACAAGCATACCATTTTCAGTGGCAAGTTCTGAAAATTTTAAAAATCCACCTATATTTAAACCTATTAAAAAAATTTTACCAGAAATGGACCAATTTGCCAAACGTAAAAAGAAAAAAGATGATCAACTAGATCGTGATTTGGAGGAGGCAACTTCTGCTATTTCTACAGCTGTAAAAGCAATTTCAACACAATTCTGTGATCAAAAACGACAAACAGATGGATACATGTCTGCTATAGAAGAAGGATTAAGCTTTGTTCCTGCTAAAAATAAGACTCAGTGTCTTATCGAACTACTTCAAATAATTCAGAAGTATGAAGAAAGATCAGAAAACATAAGTTAAAAATTCTCTTTTAATATTTTTTTACCATATTTTTAATATCTAAACCAAAGTTTTTTATATGTTAAACTGATTTGAAAACAATACTTTTAATGTTCAACAATGTGTTTTTGTTTTCTGTTTTAAAGTTTTATATTTTATAATTAAAAATATTGTTTAGCTTACCAAAGCTTCTTCACAATATATTACTTATAACTGTTTAAAAAGTATAAAGTCCAACACATAATAAAAAAATATTAAGGATATAAATATTTATTAAATATTTAAAAAACTTATAAATATTTTATGTTAATTGCTTTCATTTTCTTGTTTTGAAATAAGAATTTTGAATTTTTATTTTTAATATTTAGACTAACTTATTTTGATTCCTAATACTTTTCTATTGTGCGTTGGATCATATCTCTCTCATTGCAATATATTTTTTATTTAGTATTAAGTTATTAGTCTCGCATTTATTAATACGCATTAATACATTAATAACAACAGTATAAGAAAATGTATAAAAGGTTATACTTTTACATTTTTTAAATTTTTATTAATAAAAAAATGAATTACAAAGGTTTTATTTCGAGAAATGTTTTATTTACGAAATAATGTGTAATTATTAGCATTGATAGAAACATCAATGTCATTGTGTATATTAAATATTCATATACGTTCCCATTGCCACGGAATATTTCCTTGTTCTGAAACGAAGTATTGAGCAAGAGTTTCACGTTGTCTGATAGCAGCAGTTGTACCAACGTTAGCACCGATTCGTCTTAAAGGATTAATAAAACTATTTTCTCCTACTACATTTCGCCAATTTCCTGATATTACTTCGCCATTAGCAATTTCTTGATCTATTCCTTCATGTAAATATTGATTGTTTGTTGTATTAGTAGATATAATGTAATTATGTAAACAAGTTACCCCTTGAATAATTTTTTCTACAGTATCTAATTTCTGAGCTAATGGTTTATGTAAAATTCGCCATCGTGAAACGAGTATTCCAAAAGCATTTTCAACGACACGACGTGCTCTTGATAATCGGTAATTAAAAACTTTTTGATCATTATTTTGTAAATTTCTTCTTGCAAATGGACGCATACAATATGTTTTAAGAGGGAAACCTTCATCACCAACAACACAAAATGGTAATGAACAATTTGTATTAGGTAAAGGACAAGCCCTCGGTATAGATAGAGTATTGTTTTCAAATGCTTTTTTTATTGCGGTATTTGACCAAATTCCAGCATCATTCAAGGAACCTAACATAAAAAATTTATATATTCTTGATAGATCTCATTTTTAACTTAATAGTCTTGAAATAATTAATATATACCGTAATCTCCAATGTCAACCCAAATAAAACGATAACGAGCATCTGCAATAGCCATTAATATGAGACTGAAATAACCCTTATAATTGTGAAAAGCACTGCCTGAATTAGGTGGAGCTTGAATTCGACAATGCTTTCCATCAATTGCTCCGATGCAATTTGGAAAATTCCAAATATCATTAAATTCTTTTGCAATTCTTAGCCATTCATCCTCTTCTTGTGGACATTGAAGATATATTGGTTGCAATATTTTCCATATAGCATTACATACTTCAGGAATAATATTATATAAGGTTGATTTGCCTATGCGAAAGAACAAAGATGTAGTGGTCACACTGTCACCATGAGCTAGAAAACTAAAAATAATTTAAAAATAGTAAAATATAATTTTTCATAATCAACAGAAGAAATAAAATTTTAATAAATTACCATTAACTATACAATAAAGAATAGTGATCACGAGACACGGTAGTGTCTCGCGCCAAGTGTAAGCGTAGCTAGTACACGCGTGCGAGACCGACCGTGTAAGTTTACGCGAGTACACGAGTTGACGGGCCCTCAGATTTTCTGATCTCAACAACGGCTGATCCGACGAAATTGAGACTGCGCTTAATCGATAGCTTGAGTACGATTTGCATAATAAAAGTGTTTTTACTTTTCTCCTACGTGCCCCAGGAGTGGAGGTATTGCAATGCAAAAGTCAGAATTGTTAAATTTTGGATTAAGAAACGTCTTTGTCGTCATTGTCGTCGTCTTTGTTGTCGTCTTCGTCCCGGTCGTCGTCGTCGTCGTCGACCAGACCAGCATTTTCACTTGACTTTTCACTTGACTTTTCACTTGACCACGTTGCAATTGAACACGGTCCCGATTGACCACGTTGCAATTGACCACGTTGCAATTGACCACGGTCCCGATTGACCACGTTGCAATTGACCACGGTCGCGATTGACCACGGTCGCGATTGACCACGTTGCAATTGACCACGGTCCCGATTGACCACGTTGCAATTGACCACGGACCCGATTGACCACGTTGCAATTGACCATGTTGCAATTGACCACGATCCCAATTGACTACGTTG
>NW_011963847.1:0-3726 GCF_000949405.1 Vollenhovia emeryi
TTTGGAGAGGCTCATTTTATATTTTCCATATTTAAAATAATCAGCGTATTGCGTTTCGTGTGTATGTACACATGTGTATATATGTATACGTTACATTTTGTATTATATAATATGTTTTACACTTCCGTGTACATGTAGAGCTGCGTTCAGAAACATCACCCAAATGCCCTAATGTATCATTTTATCCTTGTCTGTAAGCAACAAGGATAGAATGATACGCTGGGGTACTTGGGTGGTGTTTCTGAACGCAGCCAAGGGTGTCTGACAAGTAACTAACCAATCGAAAAATGCAAATTGATTGGGTCAAACTGAGAAGATAGGCCAGATTAGGCAGGCCAAAGCATTTTATTTCTCAGATCTCTTAGCGACAGTGAATATCGATCGGCTAGCGAGACGTGCAGCGGTGTGTGACATGCCAAAAACAATTGTCATGGCAGCGAGCGGCACCGCGGCGAGCCTCAGATAACGAGGCGCGTGGACAACAATAGTTCCTCGACGTCTCGCGCGCGCGTAGTACGAGTATCACCGAAAAAGTATTGTCGCGAAATTCTTTCTCTGCGGTAATGTAGAAATGGTAATGCAGGAATTAAAAATGTCGATAATTACCGACATTATCGATTTTTTTAATTCCGTTCAGATGAGGGCGCTATCCCGTCGGAGTTGGCCCGTCGCTCCAGCATCCCCTTAAAAGGACTGTTATAGCTCTGAAAAGAGCTGTTTAATTTAGTAAATGCTCAAAATGAGCACCGCCCGCTTCAATGCATGCTTCTGCACGGAGGATAATATTTTGTCTGGTACGTCGCAGCATCGCCCCGTCTATTTTGTCCACTGCTACTAGTAATTTTGCTATTACGTCCTTCGGTGAGACGGGTGGTGTTGAGTACACTACTTCCTTGAGATGACCCCAAAGGAAGAAGTCTAACGGTGTCAAGTCAGGTGATCTGTCAATAAACATTATTTACATATTATCTTCTTCCTTTTTTGATTGTTTTTATGTATGTATTGTAATTATGTTTTGTACCGCGCGGGCCATCTTATCGGTCCGTATTGTGCTATCCATCGTCCGGGATAATTTTCATTCAAATATCGTGTAACGCGTCGATAACCGTGAGGGGGTGCTCCGTCCTGTTGGAAATACATTCCGTGTCTTTGTATTATCGGGATATCCTCTAATAATTCCGGCATTAAATTTTCTAAAAAATCTGCGTAATTTTCACCCTGTAAATGAAACGTATTTATTGCGTATCACAATACGTATTATTGATAATTACTTTTCGAATTTTACAATTTTATTTACGGTCAATCTATCTGGGAGAAGACTGGGTCCGATTATGTGATCTCCCAGGATACCCGCCCATATATTTAGTTTCCATCTTCTTTGGAAACTTCTCGTACGTGTTACGCGTGGGTTAATAAAGTCATAATAATGCGAATTATGACAATTATACATACCCATACGCGTAAATAAGGACTCATCAGCCCACATTATGTTTGCCAGGAAATTTTCGTCGGCTTCATTGTTACGTAGAAGCCAACGACAAAAATTTTCTCTGGCTCCGTAATCTTCCTGGTTTAACTCTTGCACTGTTGTATTATGATATGGATACAATCTCTCTCCTTGCCATATCTTATATATCAACGAGTGCGAAACACCAAATTCACGTGCTACTATGCGCGTACTTGTGGTTGGATTTTCCTGAACAGCTTCCAACACTGCCTCTTCCATTTCCACATTTCGCACGTGAAGATTACGACAGGCGTTCACTCGCGGTTTCGGTAACAGTAGCGAGTCATCTTCCCGAATTCTTCGATCAAGTCTTTCGAAAACTTTTCGATCGGGATGTACACGATTGGGATAGCGCTCTGCGTACATAGCTGCTGCATGCGCATTAATACAATTTGCTGCACCGTAAATAAGGTACATATCAGCGTACTCATTATTCGTGTATTGATAAACCATCTTTCCTACGTCAATAGCACTCTATGAGTGACCTGATGCATATTAACAAAAAACGGTTGAATTCATGATATTTTATTTGTTTCATCACACACACTGTCTCGTTTCTCGCTGATATGTATCTTATTTACGGTGCAGCAAATTGTGTTAGTGCGCATGTAGCACGTTGTGTTTTTTGAAAATACAATAATAATAGAAATACCGTTTACGGTCAAGCTGGATCTCAGTGCCTAATTATATTTTTCTTACATCTTTTTTCAACCTAGCAAACTGCGCTCCGATAACTTCGATCTTAAACGCAGTCCTAGTAAGCTAATGATGCTAATTAAACATTTTTTTTAAATAATCTGTAAATAATTTATAGCGAAAATTATTACCTCAACCAGGTATGTTTTCGAAAGAAAGAAGAATTTAGGAATATGACTCGCTGCTATTATCGAAACCGTGAGTGAACGTCGGTCGTAATTGTGCGAAATATAAAAACAGAAGAGGCAGTGTTCAAAACTTATATTCAGCAAGATCCAACCGTAAGTACGCATGAATTTAGTGTTCACACAATTTTAATTCTAAAATATGGAAAGGAGAGAATTTGCAAACATATCATTACGCTACAAATGCAAGAATTAAATGAGAATTACAGTGCTAAATAAAATTTTTGTCGTTGGTTTCAATGTAACAATGCAGCCGATAATTTCCTGGCAAACATATTGTGAGCCGATGAGTCCTTATTTACGCGTTTGGGTTGATTATCATAATACATATTAGAACGTTATTAACCCATGCGTAACATGGATGCAAAGTTTCCAACAACGATGGAAACAAAACGTACGAGTTGGTATCCTGGAAAATCATATAATAGGACCCAGTCTTTTCCGAGTAGATTGACTGTAAATAAAATTCGTAAAATAATTATCAATACAATAAATACATTTTATTCAGAGCAAAAATTACGCGCATTTTATAGAAAATTTGTTGCGAATCTATTGGAGGATGTTCCTTTAATCCAAAAACAACATATGTATTATATTTTTAACAGAACGGAGCACCTCTTCACAAATATCGACGAGTTACGCGTTTCCTAAATGAACATTATTCCGGATGATGAATAGCACTGCACGAACCGACAAGAGAGCCCGCGTGGTACAAAATATAATTTAAAAATCTAATTAAAATAATTTTACAAAATAAAAAAGAGTAAGAAGATAGTATGTAAATAATGTTTATTGACAGATCACCTGACTTGACACCGTTAGATTTCTATCTTTGAGGTCATCTCAAGGAAATGGTGTACTCAACACAATCCGTGTCACCGGAGGACGCAATAGGAAAAATAATAGTAGCATGTGAAAAAATAGACAGAGCGATGATGCGACGCACTAGAGAAAATATTATCCACCGTGCAGAAGCTTGCGTTGAAGCGGGCGTGGGCTCATTTTGAGCACTTACTAAATTAAACAGCTCTTTTCAGAGCTACAACAGTCCTTTTAAGGACTAAAAAATTTTTAAGACGATTAGACACTTATCGGTTGCAGCAAAATAAATACAATCTTTCACCTTTCTATTATACTTTTCTGCCTTATTAGAAAAAAATTAAATAAAGTAAAAGAAGATAATGACCGCAACAGTGTTAACGTTCAAGTACAATAGAGTTCCGATTATCCGAGTTAATGAAGTCCGAGTAAATCCGAGGACCATCTCAGAAAATCAACTCGAATAAACCGGAAAGGAAACATAAAAAGTAAGAAAACGCTGGACGCTTATTCATCTGA
>NW_011963848.1:0-3727 GCF_000949405.1 Vollenhovia emeryi
AGCTGTGCAATCGTCATTCTACCGCCGGAGACAGTTAAACTGACGGTAGTACACCCGACGAGAATACAGTATCCGCTGTTGCCGCGCCGCTCCGTGCGCGGTGTATTTTCCTTCTTGCTCGCTCCGGAGGTGTTCTCTGACGAGAACCGAAGGGTTCTTTGATGGGATGTGGCTGGTCGGAGGTCACTCCAAAAAGGCATCGTTTAACTATCACTATGTAGCTTTATTCAACTGAGTGTTACACTGATGGTTTACGGCAGGCCGAAGGCCTGACGGACAAATGCTTATCGCGTAAACGTATAGTATCGAATGACGCGTGCTTGACAAGTGCCCCGATCTCGGGCTTTCCTCCGGTTTTAAACCCGATGATCGAAGCGTCAGCGTTCTCGGTACTCGATCGAGGTTTCTCGGTACTCGATCGAGGCTATGCGTAATCGGGTCGAGAACTTGCTGACTTCTTCTCCGAATTTAATCAGGTTGCGCGGTCGGGCTTTTGTGGCTCGATCGCGCAATATGCTTACGCTAGTGTTATTCTAATTGCAGTAATACTGCTTGAGTGCCCTCGTTACCTCTTTCGGCAATCGGGGCACAACATCCCTCCCCCTTTGGAAGAAGGAAAACTGAGGGATGAAGTTTTCCGCTCATGGGTTTACCCTCTCCCTTTTCCTTGTTCCTTACAATATTTCTTTACACTTTATGCTTAGTACATCATCGCGGGTTCGCGGTTAACATAGTTTGGTGTATTCGGTTGTTTTTTCGTTCTACGGTATATTATCCATGCGCTTATGCCTATTAGGCTAACTATAATTATTGCCATGCCCGCGCTGAACGAGTACGCGACGTATCTGTTCACAAATATGTGTTCGCTTGTTCCGTTTTCCAATTCTTTTTCGAGTTCCCGTGTGCTTAGGCTTAGTTCTATTAATTCCTTCGGGTTCGTTATTACGGGTTTTAACTTTAGGTTACTTTGTAAGTTTAGCTGATTTCCTTCGGCCAGGGGGTTGACCGTATTTTTCGTTAAATTATATCCCGGTAGGTGTGTCTGTACTACTTTATTTCCTATTCGTGTTTTCGTTTTCATGGTCACGTCGGGCGTGGTTAATTTACATTTGTCTTGTAGAGTGACTTTGCCTGTATTCTTTATAGCGATTTCGCTTTCTGGTTGTCCGTTACATTGGACGCTAATTCGTTGCTCTCCTCGCGTGGAGTATAGCCAAATGTGTTTTTCTTCTACCGCTATCCAAATGGTTCGGTTGCTTGTAAGGTGTCGTTTTTCGCACGCGCTTAGGTGGCCCGGGGCCTGTACATAGGTTTGCACCTCGCATGGTGCGTCTCCGCTTACATGGTATATCGGGAATGCTTGGTTGCATACATAATTTTCTCCCGTTCGCGTGCACGTCTCTAGTTCTCGCTCTTTGATTATTAAGTAATTGTGATTTTCCCTATCTATCGCCATTAAATCTCCGGACGTTTTTACGAATGTGAATAAATTGTCTCGCTCGTGGGCGGGAAGTGGGGTCGTCTTTATTACCTCGTATACGGGGTAGTTTACAATTGGAAATTTCAAAATGGTGTATACGTGCGGCATGTTTACGTACGCGGCTACTTTCACGTATTCCTGGATCGTTTGCCAGTTTTCGGCTTGTACTTTGAATGGGAAGTGCTGTCCTGCCCCTAGGTATGTCGCAGCTTCCCGAAGTTCCGTAATTATTACTTCTATCGGCAACAGTCTTGTTAAAATTATTCCGTGTCTCGCGTGAGTCAAGTAATCCGTCACGTCGGTTATGTCTCTCGCCAGCGTGTTCGTTATCTCGCTTATTGTCACGAGGTGTTCTATTATATCCTCGCGGTTCGTCAGTCGTGAAACCTGACCCTGCATCTTCCGAGTGGCGTTTGCGATCATGTTCTCGTTGCGGGTCAATGTGTTTTCTAATGCCTCTATGTGCCCTATAGATTTATCCAGTATCTTCAGCTGGTTTTTCATAACGTGTTGCAGTGTTTTTTGTTGTCCCTGCAGTAATTGCATTTGTTCGTTTATTTTGCGTTCGTCTTCCGCATCCATCGTGCCGAACAGCGTTTTGCTTACGCTGCCGATCGCATTAATTAGGCCTCTTTTGTTTTCCTTGGCGGTGTACAGCGTCTGCAGACGCTTGAGGGCCGTTGCGATCTGTGCTTCCTGTTTCGCCACTATCTGTAGTACGTTTTCGCACGACGGTTCGATTCCCGCGAAGGCGTGTTGGCACAGGGCTCGAGTGTCTTCATCGAATTCTATTAGTTGCTGGTGCCTGACTCCTAGGGCTTTTACTTCGAGGTCCATCGTTATTTTCCATTCGGCCTCGGTTTCTTGCAGTGTGCCTAGTTTTTCGTAATATAGTCCCGGTTCGTGGTCGAATCGGTGGATTTCCCACGGCTCTTTCTCGGCTCTTGTGCTGAGTAGCAGCAATGCCAGTCCCATCCTGCAAGACAGGAGTTTATGTTACTTTCTTTGAAGTCCCTGTCGCTTTTTAGTTGTAGGTGTGCGAGGGGTTTTCTCGCTACCTGTTATCTCGGGCCTGCTGCGTCAGGAGTTTCAATATCTTATTCCTTTAATTATGCTACCTGTACTTCGCTCGCCGTGAGCTTCAGTCCCGCTTTGTCTTTCGGGTGAATATGTCTTCGCAACGTGCACCTTGCTGCATGGGGTTCGCGGCGTGCCGGCGATGCCGCCGGTTATTCCAACCTACTTATTGTTCGGCGTGTCGCGGCAATTGTCGCGACATCGGTTGCCTCGAAATAGCTATTTCTGAGGGTCCGGTGCCCGATCTTGTGGGTGGATCATCTGCTGATTCGTCTCGGGGTTCTTCTTCGTCGTCTGGAGGGTCGCCTTCTCCTCCCGCTTACGACCCACCCCCGAGCTATGGTGAAGCCATGGCGTATCGCGAGGGGTCACTGTGGGTGTCCCTCCACGTCGCTTCGGGGGCCCGCTGGGTTTATTTCCAGTGAGGTAAGTGTTTTGTCTTCAGCCACTGTTATCTTTATGTTCGCGTTACGTTTCATTTAATTTTTTTTTTTTTTTTGCAGATGCTGGCTCATCGGCCTGACGTGGCGGTGACGGTGGGGCGGTTTTTCACTCCTCTCGGGCCCGTCCTCGTTATTCACATATATATCTACTTATGTGTATTCATCTATGTTTTACTTTCATACCCATATTTTTATTTTATTAATTATACATAGTCTTTTATACACATATTTTTATTTTATTAATTATACATAACCTTTTCCATGAAATGTTTCTTTTATTTATTTATCCTTTCTTCTATCTTTTCTTCCTGTCCCTTCCCCCCTTGTTTGTCGAATTATTGCGACTAATATTCTACAAAGGGTTTCAGGCGGTTTACGTGCACTCGTAGGCTCCTTCGCCCCATTTTTATAGTGTAATTTACTTCCGAGTGCTTTTCTGTTATTACGTACGGACCTATCCATTTAGAATCTAGTTTTTTCGAGCGTCCTCTCCTTACGGTTTCGTCGTGTAGGAGTACCTTTTCCCCTACGTTAAACTCTACGTTTTTAGTTCGTTTGTCGTATTGAGCTTTTGCTTTTTCTTTCTCGATTATTACTTGTTCCTTCGCCGCCTGTTGCGTTGCTCGCATTCTCTCGCGTAATTCTTGCGCGTAGTCGTCGTATGAGTACGTCGGTCGCGGTGGTTGAGTCAGGGCCGTAGGTAGAGTCGCTTGGTGCCCGTATATCA
>NW_011963849.1:0-3729 GCF_000949405.1 Vollenhovia emeryi
TTATATACATATAATTATATACATATATACATATTAAAAAAACAAATTGGCGGAAGATACGATTCTAACACAGTTTTCATATAGAGTCGCTCTTGAGAAACAGCGTCTCACGTGCGAACGGTGGCTCGGCCGTCGAGCCTTCAATCGATATTCAGCGTAGTGGGGGAACAGGAGGTGTTGCCTACGGAATCTGGCCGAAAAGGGCAACTAATTCCGAGCACTGATCTACAGCATATTGAACGTTCTTTTGAAATGTGGGATTATAAGCTTAGCTAAAAGGATTTAAAATCTATCCACGCATCAAGACGAACCGTAATATTTCTCCTTCTCTCGACGTGTTCAAACGAGTCTGGACGTGTTCAAACAAGTCTCGACATGTCCATACCAACGTGTACATCTTCGCCTCGATCTTATATGTATGGGTAGGAAGCAGAAGAAAAAGAAATGTTAGTGGATGAAAATTTTATTTATTATACAATTATTAATTTTTTTCGTTCATCACCGCGTTTTAAGGTTTCAGCAATAAGTTCATCTACAGCATAAACTATTAATTCACAATCTATGACAGAAGTTTTATCATATACCTCGTACAGTATACCAATTGCATCATCTCTCTCGGCACTGGTCATATTACTTTGCAAACAACACACAAATTGATCGAAGCTTTCATTTACAGCTTCTATATCCTCCGACAGTTTGCGATATACATGCTCTACACAATGTTCGAGATTGAGTAAAAATAATACAGTTGACATGTTCATGTACATGCAAGTGTCATCTAACGTGAATTTTACAACTTTTTTATTGTACATTCTAACAAGTTCTAAAACTAAATTGTCAATCTGTACCGATGATGATGATGATGATGCGTCTGTTGACTTGAAGAGCTGCTCTATTTCGGCACGTTTCTTGTTAAATTCCATCCACGTTGAATGATTTAACGCCATCTTATTTCCACGATTGTCGCCGAGAATGAATTCCACATAGGATGCATCAGGTACCACGCAGATTCCAACATCCAAATATTTGTACGCGGTAGATGTCAGGGCGAATCTCCTGCTCATGATACGAGGCGTGTAACGAGATTTATCAGAACTGAAAGAATACATAAAGTAAAATAAATACAAGTAAATCAGGAAAAGTATGAACAAATATACAATAATTTTAGAGTATGTAACGAAGCGCTCAACTCTTCCCGGTTCTGGAGTTCCGGACAGGACTCCGGCGGGTACTATTTATTACGCGAATAACGGTATTTAGTCAGACGCGCGGTTCCGACTAACGGTTGGAAGAGTTGGCGTTCTTTTTCCGGTGTTGACGTGCTGTGTGTCAGCAAAATGAATCCTCCGTTCCTCCTATTTGCCGAATATGCTCAGCTCCAGGGCTGTCGGGAGGAAAAGAGGAAAAGATCTTATTCGCTCAGTGAGGTAATCGCTTGGAAGGATCGGGAATAAATCGGACAGGTGTTTTAAAGGTTAAAAACGATAGGAACGAGGGTTATTCAAGGATAAATACAATGGATAAGGATGTTTTACAATGGGTACGCCCTGTGATAAAATACAAGAAAAGACAGGATATGATTAGTCGGATTATGACGATGTACAGGAAGTACGAACTGAAACGGAATACAGGAATATCGGATATGATTATTCGGATTTATAATGATGTATAGAAAGTACGCAACTGGATAATATGATCGCTATATACTGGCAACGCGCTGGAAATAAACAGGAAGGATGTCTGTACGGAATCCTCTGGTCGGTAAAAGGAGAACCGTGACGGAATTAATTCTACGGAAGCCTACGCGCGAATTAGAATTAATTCCCTCCCGAATATTCCCCCCTGAGTTCTACACCGGTCAGGAATCAGGAAAGGATCAGGTCAGGTCAGGAACACGCTCGAGCAGCGCCTCATTATGCGTGAGATTTCAGTAACATTTGTACACCGAGGAGCACCCCGTTAGGTGTACGCTACTGCGGAGATACTCCGTCCCCTCGAAACACGGAGGTACCCGCTATTACGGGGGGAACGGAGCCAGGACGGATACAGGAGACCGGTACGGGAAAATTGTAACATGTGTACACCGAGGAGCACCCCGTTAGGTGTACGTTACTGCGGACCGGGGCACACGACGGAGTAGCGCCTCCGTGTCGTGCGCTCCGGAATGGTATACAGCCGAAGACAGGAGCACCCATTCACTCCGGCGTATACCTGCAGTGGAGGCACCCACTGCCGGTTGTCTCCGCTCGGAGCTCCGAGCGAAGACTGACTTGCATCGCCTGTTCCGGAGGGGCTTTTATACCCCCCGGATGTAGGCGCGCGGGTAGAGGCGGCGGGGGCAGGCGCGGCGTTGCCGGCTATCGTCGACGTGGCAACCGCGCCGCTATCGATCGCTCGCTCGCACCCGGTAGTGCGTTCTCTCTCGCGCTTGCGCCTCCCCTGTCGCCTTCGTCACAAGTACTTACACATCATGCTGTTTCTTGCACGAAACAGTTTCATGTCGAGAAACGGATGGCGTATAACTGCTTCGAGGAACATACGGCATGTAACGCCGATTGCTAAAACTGTTTGAAAAATACAATTAAATGTGGAAAAATGTGTGCAATATATATGCAATATATATAACTTTACGGTACTTACGCGTTACACTGTTTCTTGGACGACATATCCAGAGGGACGTAATGATTCATTCTTCTAACACTGTATTGGAAACACCGGAGCAATCGACTCACTTCAACGGCGACGACTGACACTCTGAGGGCGTCTTTACTAGTTGAAGTCCCAGGAAAATTTTTAACTTACCCCACCCTTAACCCTACATCTTCCCCCATCCACATATAGAATAAGATAGAATGTGATAGAAAATATATTGTTAGTTACCTTTTACAAACTACAATTCTATATCTCCAACAGGGTTTCTCCCCCAACCAGTAAAGAATTTTAATCCTCCCACTAATCTGATTACTTCAGGAAATAATTTTTAATCCTCCCACTATTCTGTTTACTCCAGTAAAGAATTTTAATCCTCCCACAAATCTGATACTACAATTCTATATCTCCAACAGAGTTTCTCCCCCAACCAGCAAAGAATTTTAATCCTCCCACTAATCTGATTACTCCAGGAAAGAATTTTAATCCTCCCACTATCACGAGACACGGTAGTGTCTCGCGCCAAGTGTAAGCGCAGCTAGTACCGCGCGCGCGAAACCGACCGTGTAAGTTTACGCGAGTACACGAGTTGACGGGCCCTCAGATTTTTGGATCTCAACAACGGCTGATCCCACGAACTTGAGACTGCGCTTAATCGATAGCTTGGGTACGATTTGCATAATAAAAGTATTTTTACTTTTTTCCTACGTGCCCCATGAGTAGAGATATTGCAATGCAAAGTCCACGAGTCTGAATTTTCACGTAATTTTTATTAAGAAACATCGTCATCGTGGTCGTCGTCGTGGTCAACCAGGCCAAACTCCATCTCACTTTTCTGCCGCAACGTCGCGTTGGCACTGCTGACGTGACTGATTACCCACATTACCGATGTTACCGACGACGACATTATATACTTTGTATTCGATGTCCACGTGTCCCAGGTTGTCGTTAATACTTTGAACTCGATGTCCACGTGTACCAGGTCGCCGATGACGACGTCCAGACAGTGCGCCCCGTAGTTTTCGGTGTCTAGGTGTATTAATACCTTGAACTTGACGTCCACGTGTCCCAGGTCGCCGA
>NW_011963850.1:0-3730 GCF_000949405.1 Vollenhovia emeryi
ATCTGTATATTTCTGCGACTACGGCGACGTTACGATAATATCCCGCGACAATTTGCAGCCGTTGAAAAGCAACTTCATGAAATTGCCGTATCAGGCAGTAAAGGCTAAACTCGTCGGTAAGAGAAAAGTATCTTTTTCCCTGGATAAATGCGTTTTTTTTCTTAAATACTTGTCATCGTTAAATACTTCTTCGTAAAGAGTTCTAAGTGACTTTTAATGTTGATTAGGAATAGAGCCGATAAAGGGTGATGACTGGACACCACACGATTGTGTCAAATTTAAGGAATTAGTACTTCAAAAGAATTTCGTCTCTATAATCGTCGAATCGGTGTCCGACGATCTCTCGCCAGTCAATGGTACCATGTTGGGCTTACGATTGATTGACGTCAGTTCTGATACAGACATATACATTGATAAGCTATTAGTAGAAGAGAAGCGTGCCAAATACGTCGAAAGATTTGAGAGTCTTCCTTCTTAGCTTGTTACATTGGCGGACAAAAATTGTTATTTTCCTTATGATTGTGTAAGTAATCCATTGCTTATATCCGCAGTTAAGTATCTGCGGATATAAGCAATTAATTATACGCACATAGCGAGACTTCTTAGCTTGTTACAGTGGCGGACAAAAATTTTTATTTTCCTTATGATTGTGTAAGTAACAAAAACGTAATTTATAATAACGATCAACATTAAAGACTATCGGAATACATGCGTGTAATCGCAAACACGCCTTTATACTAAGGAAAACTAGTAAGAACAGGAGCTTCTTCAAGTCTCGCTATGTGCGTATAATCAATTGCTTATATCCGCAGATACTTAAGAGAAAAGAAAACTTTTAGATAACAAAACGAATTGCAGACGAATTTAACTAACGTAAAACTTAAATATTCCTTTTTTATTCTTTTATATAACGCTCACATGAGTGCTGATGCGTCACTGTGTTGTCACAAAAATAAAAATAAAATCTTGGAAACATCTTCGTAAGTTATCGTTTCGCAGATTTGTGCACGCATAAGCGACCTATTATATTATATCACGGCATCGTAAAAGGGATAGCATATATTGCAATATATTATATCCCTTTTACAATGCCGTGATATAATATAATAGGTCGCTTATGCGTGCACAAATCTGCGAAAGGATAACTTACGAAGATGTTTCCAAGATTTTATTTTTATTTCTGTGACAACACAGTGACGCATCAGCGTCACTCATGTGAGCGTTATATAAAAGAATAATAAAGGAATATTTAAGTTTTACGTTAGTTAAATTCGTCTGCAATTCGTTTTGTTATCTAAAAGTTTTCTTTTCTCTTAAGTATCTGCGGATATAAGCAATTGATTATACGCACATAGCGAGACTTGAAGAAGCTCCTGTTCTTACTAGTTTTCCGTATAAAGGCGTGTCTGCGATTACACGCATGTATTCCGATAGTCTTTAATGCTGATCGTTATTATCAATTACGTTTTTGTTATCACATATAATGTAATTACCGTTATAGTTGTAACGAAATGCAGTTTATTTACAAAGAAGTTTTACTATAATTTTGTTGGATTTGTTTAAGAAGCACAACATACTGTTTCATTTAATATCATGGATAACCCTGCGAGAAGTTAACTAACAAGAAAAATTAAAAGAAGCACAACATACTGTTGCTAAAGAATACTTGTGTCAAGTATTCTTTAGCAACAGTATGTTGTGCTTCTTTTAATTTTTTTGTTAGTTAACTTCTCGCAGGATTATCCATGATATTAAATGAAACAGTATGATTGTCTAAAGATTAAAAATTGGCTGTGTAATATATTAGTTAAGTGACAGCATTCCATGTATCTATAAATAAAAAAATATACATCTATATGTATAGTTTCAATATACATGTATATATACATATATATAGAAATATTGATATATATATTAGTATGTATATGTGTGTATACAAACACACATACATGTATTGAACATTGTACGATTAGCCGCTTCAAATATGTGATCTGACCTAGATTGGAATAATTTACTTCGCCATGTTGTAAGCGTATTGTTAAAGATTCTCACAAGGTTTCTTTGTAACGAATATTTTTATTTTTCTATTGATCTGCAACTGAAGTTACAGCGTATGAAATAAAGTCTATGTATAATAATTTTTTCTGCATGCATTTTTATTCTTTTGCAGTTACACATATGTATAATTCAAATATACAATTAATAGTATTATGAAGTTGTGTGATAAAGATGGAATATCGTCGTGTTAATGGGAGGTCACAAGTAAGAAAGGAACAAGAATAAAAACTTTTTGTCGCCAGTAAATAATTAACCAATGTAGGAAATTAATAATCGACATAACTAGCAAACTCAGATTCAGTGGTCGAATTGGTGAGGCGCCTAGAGTGTAGGGAGGTCCAGGTTCAAATCTTGGCTGAGATTTTTCGCGATAAATTTCTTTAATTAGAATTTGCCAGTTCTGTCGATTATTAATTTCCTACATTAAAAAAGTAACATTGGATTTCGAAGGGTCATTGCAAGAAAAATAGAGGCATCACTTATGCTCGCTCATTCTCTATGAGGAATGTAACATTGCTGATCCGTGAGCTATCGCTTCCAACCACTTGGACGGAATCCATCTCTTCGGCATCAACTGCAACCTCGACATTTTTATTGAAATTCAACGTTTCCACGACATACGTGCCGGTGCTATCTGGGGAGCTTATATGCGACGATTCGGATGTATACATTTTTTTTAATGGAACTGCCGAGTTGTGAAAATGGAACGAATGATCCGGACTCTTGGATGCGGTCGTGAAGCTACTAGACTGCATATTGTTACCATTTCGGAGGGAACCGTCGTGGGATCTCGTGGAGTGTGCGGCACGGTCTTCGTTAAGTATATCTCGTTGTAGAGTGACATTGGTGTTGGACGCGCTGGTCCAGGAACCGCCGCGCTCGTTCGCGCTGGAACTCGGTTTTGCTTCAGCGACGTCCTCGAGAAACATTGAATTACCGAACAATATCGAGTCGATCTTCTCAATGATGGTGTGCAGTCGATTCCAGCTCTTCTTTCTCCAGTTTCGCTCCATTTCTCTCGAGTGGTGCGACATTCTCCATTGTTCGTAATCGTTATTTTCGATTTGTACTATCGTGTGATTAGATGTGGGACGGCAAGATAGGGAACGGATTTCTTTCGTCACTGCTGTGCCGCCATTGGGTTTATTCGGTCGAGATGTAGGACAGCTCGAGGCATTTAGGATCACTTCGTTATCCCGAATTTGCAACGCATCTTCCGTAAGGTGTAGCCCAACGTCGCTGCCGCTTGCGTTTTTATTGTATCTTAGAACGCGAACTGATGTGCAACTACCGAATATCGAGTATGTTAAAACATGATCGTAGGGATGGTAATCCACAGAGGTAACAATCATCCTGGCCGAGTTATGTCCACCGTTTGTGTACCTAGCTACATGTTTACCTGTCTCCAAATTCCAGATATTCAATACGGAATCCTCGCCCCCGCACATAACAAACCCACCGCAGGGAGATATGCAGGCTTTCCATTGTATTCTATAAATAAGAAAAAAAAGGAATTAATTCACTAAATAAGAACTTAAAAATGAATTAAGAAAATCAATGCGAAACAGTTGAACAAAATGAGAAGAACAGCTGTAATAATGAGACATGTATGATATGTAACAGAGATTTAGAGGGTCTCGATGCAAAGTGGGGTGAATAGAAAGGTAGAATA
>NW_011963851.1:0-3732 GCF_000949405.1 Vollenhovia emeryi
CATCGAGTTCAAGTATGTGTATAATTCGGCGGTAAATCGAGCTTTCGGAAGTCGTCGGTAATAACATCGGTAATGTTACGCGTCGGTAACATCGGTAATGTCAGTCACATCAGCAGCGCCAATGCCACGTTGCGGCAGAAAAGTGAAAAGGATCCACTGGCCTGTCGACCAAGACGACCAAGACGACGAAGACGGTTCTTAATACGTAATTTTCTACGTACGCGGGCTTTGCATTGCAATATCTCCACTCATGGGGCACGTAGGAGAAAAGTAAAAACACTTTTATTATGCAAATTGTACCCAAGCTATCGATTAAGCGCAGTCTCAAGTTCGTCGGATCAGCCGTTGTTGAGATCCGAAAATCTGAGGGCCCGTCAACTCGTGTACTCGCGTAAACTTACACGGTCGGTGTCGCGCGCGTGGTTTAGCTTGTCGCTTATACTTAGTCGCTTATACTTGGCGCGAGACACTACCGTGTCTCGTGATATACACATATATGTATATGTATTGTTATGATATATAAAATTTCTATAAGCAATTACAGAATAACGAGTTACAATAAATAAAAACAAGTAAAATATTCAATAAACTCTGATTAACAAAATAATTGTACGGATATGTTCATGGTTACTATGGACAGTTTGTTGATGACTCTCACGTATGTATACCCTCGAAAAGGAATTATTTTCTTATAGGTAAATCATTATTTTGGCTTTTTACAAGATATGGCAATGAAACTATGGTGAACATGGTTACATAAAAAAATAACTATACACTTCCTAACTTACGTTCGGTAATTATCACAGTCGAAAAATCGAAACTCCTATTATATTCCGATTCTGACACTGATACTGTTGCTTCAGATACAGCTGATACTTCCAGACACTGTTGATCCAAAGAACTTACATTGTCGATATTCGAAACTTTGGAAGCAGAATTCAAGCGTTGCCTTTTCACAAAAACTTCATCTAAGGATTTAACAATTGCTATGTCAATAACATTAAAACTTTAATATAATCCAAAGCTGATACACATTGCAAACAATTAACATACTTGTGACTGAATGACGATTGTCCAGTTCGTTAGTCGGCGCAGGTGGAAGAGAAAATTCATCACTGACCAATGAATTATCACCATAGACAGGTGAATTCTCTGTGAGTGATGCTACTGCAAGTGATTGCTGCATATCGTATTCGCCAAATATTGTTGGTATAGCGCAGCTGTTTAATCGGGGACGTTGGAACGGAACCTGAAAAATATATTTATTAAGAACCAAAATAAATAGCAAAAAATTGATTGTGGTATATAACTATATAAATGTATATAAAAAACTTACTTCTGCAATTACTTTTCCATTTGCGTCGTGTTTAACGTATTTCCTAATTATGTATTTGTCCTCAAAATGCTTTTTGCAAATAAAATGCGAAGATTTCAATTTCAGTTTGCCAGGTATTACGGCTTCCCATCGTTTCAACATACCGTCTTCATCAGGCACTTTAAAAATAGAATTATTTCTCACGTTTTTATAACTACTTTTACACCCAGGAACGACGCACGATCTCCCCATCCCGCTGTATACACTTATTCGAATAGGTACCACTGTTTTTTTACACAATGTTATTAACCAAAGTACACGCACAAATCTGAACCACGAAGTTTCAAGGTTACGTTCACCAGGCGCAGTCGATAGAAGCGACACATGGTGGCGATGCCATACATTATAAACTGCTTCAATAAGCAAGTCACTCCCCACCATTAAAAATTAGGCGAGTTGCAAGACCTGTATGTACGACCGTGGGCTGATAGCAGACAACTATCCGTAAGCGCTTAAGACTGACGTAGTCGTAGACTTACCCCTGGTCCACAATCTTGCTTTAAGTAAGCTGTAAGCCTTAAGCCGTAAGAAATTAACCAATCGCAGGTGAGAGTGAGGGGAATAAATGTCTGTGATTGGTTAATTTCTTACGGCTTAAGGCTTACAGCTTACTTAAAGCAAGATTGTGGACCAGGGGTTAAGGTAAGGCAGAGAAAAACGTAAGCCGTGGAACACGTGTTCCCTAGGGTGCTTTCACATGGAGCGTAAGTTGCGTAGCGTAACCTGTGCCAATCACAGGACTAGTTCAACGGAATTATTGAAACGGTTCTATCAGCATGATCCTGTGATTGGTGATACACAGGTTACGCTACGCAAGTTACGCTCCATGTGAATCCAGCCTTACGGCTTACGTTTTTCTCTGCCTTACCTTAAGTCTACGACTCATTGTCAGTCTTAGTCCCAGTCTACAATAGATGATTTAAGCCCTAAGCTTTAAGAAATTGGCCAATCACGGTCAAGTATGAGTAGAATGCGCGACTGTGATTAGTCAATTTCTTAAGGCTTAGGGCTTAAATCTCTATTGTAGACTGGGACTTAAGCGCTTAGTCCCAGTCTACAATAAATGATTTAAGTCCTAAGCCCTAAGAAACTGACCAATCACAATCGAGTATTCTCCTCATTTTTAATTGTGATTGGTCAATTTCTTAGGGCTTACGGTTTAAATCTCCTATTGTAGACTGGGACTTACGGATAGTTGTCTGCCATCAGCCTAAGGGTGCTTTCACATGGAGCGTAAATTGCGAAGCATAACCTGCGTATCACCAATCACAGGATCATGCTGATAGAACCGTTTCAATAATTCCGTTGAACTAGTCCTGTGATTGGCGATATGCAGGTTATGCTACGCAACTTACGCTCCATGTGAAAGCACCCTAACTCGCGTTGGTGAAACCGGGCGTATGTCACTTTAAAGGCCTTCACACATAAAATTCCGTAAGGACGTAAAACGTAAGCGTAAGTAAATCAACAGATTGGATTTGCTACTGCTTGCGTTATTACCTTACGTTCTCGACTGTGATTGGACGATTTTCTTATACTTACGTTTTATGTCCTTACGGAATTTTATTTGTGAAGGCCTTTAGCCGGACAACTTCGACTTAGAACATTTTTTTTTACGAATCGATTGTTAGTCGGTCGTAGGTGATTGTTAGACTAATTAGAGCATTTGTTAGAGAATAGATGTTATGTAAACACGGAAGTAATTTTTAGTGTTAAGTTAGCTGACAAATGTACAATTCTATACAGTTTTCGTTTCTAATCAGGTATAACCGATGCGGGATCGTTTGTTGTTCTCGAATAAACTAATTAAAACGTTTGTTGGATCACGGTTTCGCTTAAAAAGGCGAAAAACTGTATATATCGTCCAGCTGCCGGAGAGTGGGTGTGAGACGTAGAATATGTGATGTGAGTTTACGCGTATAAAGCCACGATGTGTCCACGATGCAAGAACTTGGTCCAAGTTCTATGCATGCAATTAGAGTTGTTTAATCAGGACAAAATATTTTTTTCGTTCCTGTTGGCTAGTAGACCCACGTAATCTCAATGCATGATATATGACACAGGCTTAATGTTTATCAGGGGGTTGATTCTGTATCTTGAGACGGGGTGACATTACAAAAGTGAGGAAATTTACTAGAGAATCTACAATTTCATTAATCGAAATCTAGTAAATCTGTTCACTTTTGTAATTTTTACCTCTCCTCAAGATATAGAATCGACCCCCAGCGTGTATTTATTTGTTAACCTATCTCGATGCGACACGACATCATATGTACATATTATACGTTTGCATCGCCCGTACGTTTTGCAAAATGGAAATTTCATATTGTATTTCTTCTAGAGTGTAGAAACAGAAA
>NW_011963852.1:0-3732 GCF_000949405.1 Vollenhovia emeryi
ACACGAGTTTCGCTAGGTTTCAAGGTTATCTTATAATGAAAGCTGTCTCTAATTGGATTCCACAATATACCTAATAGTTTTGACTCTGTTTCCTTACTAATATTTACCGCTTCGTTCTTCACGTCAGTGTCTTCTCCTAAGGTTACTAAGTTAGAACTCCATTTGTGTAACTCGAAGCCCCCCTTTGCTAATAACTCCGTTAACTCTTCCTTTAATGTTATAACCTCGTGTTCGGTATTCGCGCCCGTCAACAGGTCGTCTATGTAAAACTCTCTACCCACTACTTCTGTTGCTTTCGGATAACTTGTTCTTTCCACTTCAGCTAATTGCTGTAAGCATCTAGTTGCTAAGAATGAGGCTGGCTTTGTGCCATACGTTACCGTGAGCAATTCGAACTCTTCTATTTCTGCTTCTGGGTTTTCTCGCCAAATGATGCTCTGTAAGGAGGTTTGACTTTCGTGTACTAATATTTGTCTATACATTTTGGCGATATCTGCACAAAACATATTTGTAACATCGAAATCTTAGAATTAATGCGAACAAGTCTCCTTGAATAACCGGACCTTTATACAAAGCATCGTTCAGTGACTTGCCCTTTGCGTATTGACTAGATGCGTCAAATACTACCCTAGTTTTTGTCGTAGCGCTACTTTCCTTTATTACGGCGTGGTGCGGCAGAAAAACCCTCGTCTTATCTTTATTTTGTTCACTCACTCGTCTCATATGTCCTAAACTTAGATAATCTTGCATGAATTTGACATACTCATTTCTGAACTCTGGATTCTTAGCAAACTTTCTTTCCAGTGCTAAAAACCTTTTCATCGCTATTTCTCTGGAACCTTGTAACATGTTTAGCACGTCTTTTTTAACCGGTAACTCGACCATGAATCTACCATTTGATTGACTATGACTCTCTTTAAAATGCCTTTCGCAATATTCCTCCTCCGGGTCTATGTTCTTTGTTTCCTGATAGGCCTCCACCTCCCAAAACTTACGCATCGTACTGTTTAATTCTTCCATAACGCTCAGATTGCAACTCGTTTGTGTTATTCTTTTCGACTTAGAGCCACCAATCGATCCGGATATTAACCAACCTAACAGAGATTTTTGTAGTATGGTTTTTTGCTCTCCTATTTTTATCTGTCCTACGCAGATCAATTCCCAAAATTTCTCCGCGCCTATTAACAAATCAATTTTACCTGGTATGTTAAACTGAGGATCTGCTAACTTAATGTTTCTAGACAATTCTAAGCTAACTGTATTTACTACGACCGTTGGTAAGTCTTGCGTAATTTTCGGAAGGACTATGCATTGCAATTCCATCCCAAAAGTTCCGAAGCGAGAAGTTATCCTTAACTTAACTGATTTCATAGCATGTGATACGTGTCCGTCTATCCCTTTAATCTCGATTTTTTCTTTAACCGTCTTTAAGTTTAATTTCTTAACAAACTCTTCAGTAACAAAATTTGATTGGGACCCGTTGTCCAATAGGGCTCTTCCTTCAATCAGGCTATCTTTATCGTCTTTTACCGTAACTAACGCTGTAGACAGCAGTACTTGATTAGCTTCTAAAATTTCTTTCGCTTGAGCGTGCGTGCATACCGTTTTATTTTGATTAACTTCTGGCGTTACGTTTTCTTCCCCTTTCTTTTCCTTTCCAGGCTCGCGATCTTCGTGTAACAAAGTACTGTGTTTTTTAGAGCATTTTCTACACCCACTAGCTAAACATTCCCTTGCCACATGTTTCCCCTTTAAGCAATTTAAACATAGTCTTAAGGATTTTACTTTGTCTAAACGCTCCGCGACTGATAGCTCCTTGAAGGCTTTGCACTGATAGATTTGATGATCACCCTTACATTGCATACACTTGATACCTGTTATCGCCGCGTGAGCTGTCGTTACCTTTCCCGGATACGTTGGTCGTTGGCTATTACTGAACGGCATGGATAAGCTCCTCCTAGCTACCGCTTCCAGCATTTGACATCTTCACGTAAGGAATTCTGTTAATTCGTTAAACGTAGGCAATTGTTGCGTTTCCACGCTAGCTTCCCATTCCTTGATCGTTATAAAATCTAATTTGCTAGTTATTACGTACACTAACAGATCGTCCCATTGTGCGGTGGGCCGCTTCAATGCCGTTAAGAGGATCCCCCAAGGCCGAGGCCTTTGATGGTGTGCGCCATCTAAACATGAAACGCAGCATATACATGAGCACACGGACACACTACTACGATACATCACACCCAGGCATAAACACGAAAGTTTAATTCTAGCTATACTCTTATTTTAAACATCTAATCCCAATTTAGAGGGTTTCACAGTAATTCTACATGTCTTCGAATCCGGGGAAACTCAGTTTCATGTGAGTACAAGTTGTAGAACTTTTATACGAAGCACAAGTATGACGGAGTTGACAGTTCGTCTACACGGTTATATGTGATCGATATATATGAATTTTGTAATTTTTACTCATTTTTGGTATAAAATTGGAGTTTCCCGGGATCATCAATGCATATACTGTAATTGTACGCAAGCATTTTTGATTCCATGAATTTAATACGACGATAGGTTATAACTACGAATGTCGGTAAAACAGACATGCTACGGGATCCTCTTAAAGCTCTGGTATGCTTCAAAATTCCGTCCAAAATATTTCTCAAAGCTACACTATTTTCCCGTCTCAACGTGGGTAACTCAAAAATTGCCTTGATGTGATTCTGAACCGCGAGACGTTCATTATCGTATCTTTCCTTTAATCTGAGCCAAGCGTCCTTGTAATGTACCTCAGGAATTTCTAACGACGCTATTGTTTCAGCCGCCTCGCCCTTTACCGCCGATTTCAAATAATGAAATTTTTGAATGTCACTTAGTGACTTATTCGAGTGTATTAGCGAATTAAAAGTGTTGTAAAACGGATGCCAATCCTCGTATGATCCACTAAAAGTAGGCAGATCAATTTTTGGTAATCTAATGTGACTTTCGTTTGGTTGTACTCTAACAGTTTCTGTAACTTCGGCTGCTTGGCTTAGATTTTCAGTAGCTGGCTCTGTTGTAACAGAGTTTTTGATAAACCTTTCTCCTACTAACCTCAACTGAACGTACCTTTCGTCATAGCTATTTAATTCGTCGTCAATCTGTTGCTCTGTTACCTCTTTATCATAAATCGCTAACTCTGTCAAGCTTTCTTCTAACGCTTTCCAAACATCTTCCATTTTACCTAGCCGTATTCTCATTTCTTCGCTACTAACCGTCTCTGTTTCTGCTGCTAATATAAAATTTTCCACTCGTGTGAAACCGGCCTTTGCTATTCTCTTCTTCTTTTTGATTTGCTTTAGATAGTCTTTTTCCGCGCTTTCCGCCATTTTGCTCTGTCTTCGTTCGAACCTGTAACCTTTGTACTAGTCTTACATATACGAACTGACTTAGACCTGTAACCGTAAATCCTTATACCTACGAACTAACCTAAAATATGACCTCGGCGCCCTTATATGTATATACGCGTTGACTTGTGATTATAAATGCGATCGCTTTACGGATGTAACCTCTTATTACTAAACTTGTACATAACTTTGGCCTTTAATGTTCTTAACACTTCTGCGTGGCCTCGTCTGCGTCGGTTGTGGACCCGTCCGCTTGTGCTGAGTAATGGCCTCTCCCGCGTCTGCTGTAGGTTCGTCCGCGGGGCCTGAATGATGGACTCGTCCGGGCCCGTTGTAGCCTCGTCCGCGTGGT
>NW_011963853.1:0-3733 GCF_000949405.1 Vollenhovia emeryi
TTTTTAGCAATTGGCACAATTATCCCGTCCTTCCATCGCTCTGGGAAACCTTCTCCTCTCCACACCCTTCTACATATCTCCCCCATAGCTCTTCTTAACCCCTTTCCTCCCCAGATCCACACCTCATTCTGTATCCCATCCTCTCCCGCCGCTTTTCTCTTCTTCAGTTTTCCCATCGCCCTCTCAATCTCTTCCATTTCTAATTCATCTTCCCCCTCCCTTTCCCCCTCTTCCGCCCCTCCTATCCTCCTTACTCTCCCTGACCCTCCGTCTACTCCTATCTCTCTACCTCCTAACAATCCCCTAAAATAATTATCCCACTCCTTCAGCTCTATCTCTTCGTTTACCTCTATTCTTCTCTTCCTCTCTTTATTGATTATTTCCCATACCTGCTTTTGCGTCTTCGCCTCCTTCGCCCGTTTCATCCACTTCTCATTCTCTTCTCTCTTCCTTTCCTCACACCATACCTTATACTCTTTTTTCTTTTCCTTATAATCTTCCCTACCTCTCTTACCTCTTTTCCACTCTTTCAGCATCTTCTCTACCTCCTTCTTTCTTCTTTTTCCTTCCTTGCCCCACCATCCTCCACTTCCTCCTTTCCTCTTTCTCTTCCTCTCCACCCTGACCATCTTTTTAATCTTCCCGATCAACTCCTCCCACGCCCCATTTACCCCCCCCTTCTCCTATCTCTATCTCTTCCGTTACTTTCCTGAATTCTTCTCTTGCCTCTTCCGTCCAGCTTACCTTCTGTATCCATATTTTCCCCTTATTCTTCTTTCTCTTCCCTCCCTTTCCTCCCAGCCATACTGTTATCGATTGATGGTCCGAGTCCATCTCTCCCCCCACCTCTAGTCTCTCTATTCTTTCCCAAGCTCCCCTATCCCCTATCACGTAGTCTATCACCGTCTCCCCTCTCCCTCCCGTAAATGTCATCTCCCCTTTTTCGTCCCCCTCTTTTCCCCCATTCATTATGCCCCATCCTTCCTCCTCTACCCATTTTATCAGCTCTCTTCCCTGTTTATTTACTACTTTATCCTTCGAATTTCTCCCCCTTCCCTCCTCCCCGTCTTCTATCGCTCCATTCTCTCCCGTCCTCGCATTAAAATCCCCCCTACTATCCACCCCTTTACTCCTCTCCTATCTTCTTTTCCTCCTTTTATCTTTTCCAGTACCTTCCCCATTTTCTCTCTAATGTACACCGTTCCTACCTGCCATCTCTCTCCCTTCCACACTATCTCTTTTATCATCAACCCCTCATCTTCCTCCCCTCCTTCCTCTCCTTCCAATCCCTTTCTAACCCCCATCCAGATGCCGCCCTTCGCCCTTTCTCTCCTTCCTTCCTTTTTCGCTCCTTGTATCGACCATCTAAATTTTCCCGGTACCCTCTCCTTCCATGCCTTCCACTCACCTTCTTCCACCCATGTTTCCACCAATCCTACGACATCCCATTCCTCAATCCTTTCCCAAAATCCCTCGTCTTTCCCCCTTACCCCCGCCACGTTCCAAAAACCTATTTTCAGCCCTTCCTCCTGTTCACCCTTTCTTGTCTTCCGGTTAACCCTTCTCCCTCCTATCTCTCTCTCTCCTCTCCCTTCCTCACTTCCCCTCCTACTTTCCCTCTCTCTCTTTCTCCCCCCCTATCCTCCTCCTCTCTCTCTTCTCCTCCTCTCCTTCTTCACCTCTCCATTCCATTTCCTCTCCCCTCCCGTTCACTAGCTTCTCTTTCTCCTCTACCCATCTCCACCACACCCCCTCTAACCAGATCCTTCCGTATCTTACCCATGCCATCTTTTTGCTGCTCCTCTCCCTCCTTGCCCTCTCTTCCAGTTTCCACTGCATCGCTCTTTCCTTTCTTGTCCAGTCATCCTCTATCCTTACTTTTTTGCCTCTCCACACGATCCTCTTCCTCATCACCTCTACCTTTCCTCTCACATCTTCCATCCTCACCACCGCCATCCTCTTTTCTCTTCCATTTCCTCTTCCTACTTCTTTGATTTCCTCTATCTTCGCGCTCACTTCCATCTCTCCCCATATCTTTCTCACTGCCTCCTCTATTCCTCCTTCATTTGCCTCTATTCCTTTTACCACCACGTTCCTTCTTCTTCTTTCTCTCTCTCTTCCGACTCCCTCCATCTTTCCATCTCCTTTATCTTTGCCTCTATTTCTCTTCCTTCCTTCTTTTCCACTTCTCTTCCTCTCTCCTCCCTCTCCTCTTCTCTCCGCCTCTCCTCTTTATTCTCCAGCCTCTCCACTCTCTTCTTCATCCTCTCCAGTTCTCCTTTCAGTGCCTCTCTCTCGTTCTCCCATCTCTTCTCTCTCTCTCTCTCATTTCTTCCTTCATTTTCTTTAACTCCTCTCTTATTTCATCCCTCTGTTCCTTTATTTCCTTCCTCATCTCTCGCACCTCCCCCATCACCTCCCTCAGCATCCTCTTCATCTCCTTCTCCTTCTCTGGCGTTCTTCCCGTCATTTTGCTTCTTTTAAAAATGTCTCTCTCATCGTTTTCATTTTCCTTTTCTACTTCCCCCACTCTCTTCCTTTTAATAAATTCCTCCATGCTTCTCGTACTGCATACACTTGTACTTCTATCCCTTGCTGGCGTCCCTACTCCCTTGGGTGGTCTCCCTGGCTTCCTCTTATCCCCTATATCATTTTTCTCTCCTTCTTCTCCTCCGCTCTCCTTCACCCCCGTCCTCTCTTCACCTTCCTCTACCATTCTGCTTTGTCTTCCTTTTCTTCTCCTCCTTACACCCCTTCTCTCTTCCCTTTATCACCACGTCCGCCTGTTCTTTCGCTTTTGATGGAAACTGCTGACTCCTGCCTAAAGCCTTGCCGCCCCTCTTCTTTCACCGCCTGCTCCCTGCCATACGTTGTCTCTCGCCGTCGCGCTCTCCCCTCTACTATCCTTTTAGTCTATGCCTATATCGCTCTGCTCCATACCTTTGTCCTCCTTCTTCGCCCTGCGCCCTATGCCCTTCTTGTCGCCCTCTTCTCCTCTCTCACTTCCTCGCCTCCTCTTTCTCCTCCACCTACTCTCCACTCTCCACGCACTCTCTAACTCGCTCTATCACTGCCTGTCACTCTCTCTCTCACACCACCCGTGACACTCTCTATGCCGCCAGGGACGGAACTCCTATTTTAATTTTTTAATAATATTCATATAATATTCTAGTAATATTTTGTGCTTATAGAATAATGGGTGAATGAGTTGGTTGCGTTGCGTGAGTGTGAGACGTGGATTCGTCGGAAATTTTCTTCCAACCAATCCAACGCGTCAGAAATTTTATTCCCTGTTCCTGTTGCCTATTGTTAATTGCCTGTTGCCTGACATTGTGTGATAGGCTTAACTCACACTAACGCAACGCAACCAACTCATTCACCCATTACTCTATAAGCACAAAATATTACTAGAATATTATATGAATATTATTAAAAATCTAACGCGTCAAAAATTCTATTCCCTGTTCCTGTTGCCTGTTGTTACCTGTTGCCTGGCATTGTGTGATAGGCTTTAGGCAACGTTCGGAAATATCATCCAAGTGACCGAGTGGGATTGGCTCGCGAACCGCGGACCGGTACGGACGTGCCCGCTGTCGTGCTAACAGTGTATTATCGCCGTGCGACTGTGTTTGCCGTTGTTCTCACCGCGTTGGTCGCCGTTTGCGACCTAAATCGCGTTCGCGCTCGTTCGAGGCTCTATCCTCGCGTTGACATCCCGTACTTTCACCACAGT
>NW_011963854.1:0-3734 GCF_000949405.1 Vollenhovia emeryi
GGTGGGCGGAGGTGGTGGTGGGATGGGGGTGGGGCGCGCGCAGCGCGCCGTGCCAAAAACACTTGCGACTTACGTGTTTAATCAACTTTACCGCGGGAAGGAAGAATTATTCTTGGTCAATAGATATATGGCAGATATAATAACGGAAAATATATATTGTAAATATCTTTTAAAAAAATAATAATAAGTGGGTAGCTTACTCTCATTCGTATGCTTAATAATATCAAAGACACTTATACATTCTTTGAATTGTATATGGTGTCAGAAACTTTCCACGTGAGGCCATCCTAAACGTACATGATATCGTGAACTACATAGCATTTGCGAAACTTCTTTTCTCCATAACTTTTTAACGAACAACGAGCGACGGCTAAAACCTTCTGAAGGTCACTCAGTAAGGTGACCTTGACAACATATGCCAAGGTCAAGGTCATTGGGGCTGGGTCCGTGTTTGTAAAGTTTTACCATCTTTTTGTTACACATCTGCTATTTAATAGTTTATCAGTTTGTTTAGTTCTTTTGTTTCTTTTTGGTTGGTAGTAACCATTTACTAATCTAGTTTTCTTTTCGTTCGTTGGTTGTACTGTTTCGACTAGCTCACTCAAGTAAACAGTATAACGTACTTATAATCAATGTAAAATAACCTGCTTGAATAAATTACAAAGTATACTACTTCTACTCTAAATAAAAGTGTCATTTTATTTAAGAAAAGTCAACAAAACGAATGACTAAAGAGTCCGCCTCCGAGATGGAAATATTGTACACAAACATTATGGAAATATATAGAACGCTTGAAACCTTACAACGACCAGTCGCATCTTGGGATGATTTCTTAGTATTCATCGCGGTTCAAAGGCTCGACTCCGACTCTGTTAAAGCTTGGGAATATCATCTAGGCCCGTCAAAGGACCCTCCGACATGGCAGCAATTCACCGAGTTTTTAATGACTCGATTACTTTCTTTGCAAGCGTTCGAGAAATCAAGAGGCACGAAAGGTCCTGCACAACCTCGCCAGATCCCAGTGAAGGCTCATTTTCAAGGAAAACTAAAGGATCAACCGGCTTTTAATTCAAAAACTTGTGGTATCTGTTCAGAGAATCATCATCCATCGAAATGTTCGCAATATGAATCAAAAACAGTACCTCAACGCATAGCACTGATTGTAAAGCATAAGTTATGTTACAATTGTCTAGGTCCTCATCGAGCAGCTACTTATAAAATCACGAGACGTTGTATAAAATGTGGAAATAAACACCATACTACCATTCATAAATCTGATATGAAGCCTAAAGTTAATAAACCTGATGCGCTGAATTCGGAAAATCATTCCGATTCAGCTACTAAACCAGTACAAAGTAACGTATTGCATTCTGCACTTGGAGTTCAATTCTCTCCATCAGAAGTTCTCCTCGCAACAGCTCGTGTCAATCTCTTGAACGATAGAGGTGAAAAGCGTAAGGTGAGAGTCTTAATTGATCAAGGCTCTGAGATATCTCTTATACGGGAACGTGTAGTTCAGCTGATGCGAATTCCTAGAAAGATGACTGCTATTTCTCTCGTTGGAGTAGGAGGTGAACAGACGAATAAGACAAAGGGTCTTACTTCGTTTACCTTGCAATCATTACATGATTCACAATCTACTTGTAGCGTTACAGCTCACATCCTGCCAAAGCTCACTACACCTTTGCCTTCTGCAAAGATAACTACTACTGTATGGCCACACCTTGCGGAGCTCGAACTGGCAGATCCTGAATTCTCATTACCTGGCGCTATTGACATAATTATTGGTTCTGATTTCTATGGTCACATTATACAGGACGGTTTAGTCAAAGGAGTTATTAACCTACCGACAGCTCAGCGCACTATCTTTGGATGGATCATTTCTGGTCCGTGTGGCTTTCAGCCAAATCCTAATTTGTCGTCATCTGCTCCATGTGGCTTACAGCCAACTCCTGTTGTGTCGCAAAGCTATCACGTTTCCGTTGATAGGGAATTACTTGAGGTCTTAAGTCGTTTTTGGGAACTAGAGGACATTCCTTGCTCGTCAAGATCTCTGCTTTCAACCGAACATCAAGCATGTGAGGATCATTTTCAATCTACTCATTCTAGAGATGAGAATGGTCGCTACGTTGTAAGATTACCTTTTAAAGATTCAGTGAGTCAGCTAGGAAATTCAAAGATTAAGGCTTTTCGGTTAATATCTAGGATGAAGAACACATTTGAAAACGATCCCGCATATAAACGTACTTACTTCGATTTTATGAACGAGTATAATCAACTCCAGCATATGCGCATTGTTTCTGATCAAAAGTATGACCCCCCTCAAGTATACTATTTGCCTCATCACGGTGTAAAACGAGAAACCAGTCTTACTACTAAATTAAGAGTAGTCTTTAATGGTTCAAGCCGTACTACCTCTGGATTGTCATTAAACGATATTTTACATACCGGAGAGAAATTGCAAACTGATTTGTTCAATGTTTTAATCTGGATGCGAAAATTTCTCTATGTTTTTTCTACAGATGTAGAGAAAATGTACCGACAAATAAAGGTACACTCCGATGACTGGAATTTTCAGCGAGTACTCTGGTTTGACCAGTCCGATAATATTGCCGCTTTTCAATTGACTACTGTGACCTATGGTCTAGCATGTGCACCCTTCCTTGCGCTCCGTACTTTATTACAACTGGTCAAGGATCACGGGGACCAGTACCCTTTGGCAGTGCCAAGCCTCACCAAAGGACGATACGTTGATGACATATTTGGAGGAGCTGACTCTATTCAGCAAGCACAAGAAATAGTAACGCAATTAAATAATCTCTGCATGGCAGGTGGTTTCCCTCTGCAAAAATGGTTCTGCAGTCACCCAGATATATTAGCATTTGTTCAAAACGACAAGAAGATCCTTTCTTCATCAGTTGCCATCAAAGATAATACCATGGTAAACATTCTAGGTTTATTCTGAAAACCGTTAATGGATACCTTCCAATTCCAATTCAAAAATATATCTACTGGTTCTGTTACCAAACGATCCATCTTATCTACCATAGCAAAGTGTTTTGATCCTCTCGGTTTTCTTTCTCCCATCAGTATAAAAGCAAAGATTTTATTGCAAGAATTGTGATCTCTCAAGCTCGAATGGGATGATCCATTGCCACCACCTCTTTCCGCTGAATGGATTAATTTTCTTCAAGATCTACAGGAGATTTCAAGCTTGACCTTTCCTAGATGGTTAGGCTGCACTTCTGACACGAAACTCGAAATACATGGGTTTGTGATGCATCTCAGCGAGCTATGGCAGCAGTCGTATACTTGCGAGCAACATCTCCTGATGGAAATACAAAGGTCACCCTGGTTTGTGCAAAAACGAAAGTTGCACCTCTGAAACGACTCACAATTCCGAGGCTTGAACTAGCAGGAGCATTTCTTCTAACAAAGCTAACTACTCAAGTTATACAAGTGCTTGAATTACAATCAGCTCCAATATATTTATGGACTGATTCCTCCGTTACTCCCAGTGGGAAATATAAAGTCGAAAAGACGTCATGTTGACGTCGAAATGTCGAAATGTTGACGTCGAAATGTCGAAATGTTGACGTCGAAATGACGTCGAAATGCCTGGTCGAAATTATGTAAATTTGGTCACAAGAAACACCTCTTTTCGACGTCGAAATAAGATCCAAGGTGACGTTAAATATTGTCTCTGGCAATATGCTTTAGAGCTTTAAATCAGG
>NW_011963855.1:0-3734 GCF_000949405.1 Vollenhovia emeryi
CCCTGTATATATTTGTCGCATTAGGGACTGTTGTGAGGTGTCTTTTCAAGTGCCACTAGCGTGGCAAAAGACTGTAACTGATTGTGAGTGTGCGCGATCGGTGACGTATGTTTTGTATGTACGTGACATAATAATTATCTCAGTCCGAGAACCGTGTAGTGCAATCGATCGATCCTTTTGGGATTCTCTCTCGTAATAACAACAACAAAAGTAAGTATACGAATGTGCAATGAGTTTTAATAGTTAGTTCTCTTACGTTCAGCATAGCTAATCTTAAGTGTCGAAGTGCTCTTCCTCTTCCTTCTCTCGTTCACTCAAGCGAGCGCTCCGACGTTCTAGATTTGCAATTCCGAACGCAGCTCTTGTCCGACACAAAAAATTTACCTATGTATATTACAAGGTGTTATGGATATGGTGGAACTAATCTCAACGATGACAAAAGTGATGAACACAAAACGATCTCCGTGATCTCCGTTGCACTATGGGAAAAACAAGCCAAGGACTTTGATGGTTCCAATAATCCGGTCTTGGCCATTAAAGGAGCGCGTGTGGGTGAATTCAATGGTGGAAAAAACCTGTCCCTCGTACATTCCTCTGTACTTGAAAAGAATCCTGATCTTCCTGAAGCACACAGGTATGTTCAAGCTGATTCTTAAGCAAAACAATTCTTCTAATTTCGTTATGATAATTAAAATTTATGTGTAATTGGCTAGAAGAGAAGTAGCCTTATTTTCTAATTGGTCTTTATGCAATTTTTAATATTAATTTTTTTAATTGTAACTTTGATTAGAATGAGTTGCTATCTGGATTGACTTCTAACAAGTTTCTTTAAAGATAATATGTTGTAAATGTACAATTTTGGAGATATAATTACATAAAGACACTGTAATGTACAATTATATGTATTGTGATGTGTATTTCAGATTGCGCGAATGGTACACCACAGTTGGCCATTCAGAAAATGCTAAATCATTATCTAGAGCAGGTGGAAGTGGTGACTTAAACGTGCCGTTATATACTCTCCAAGAGGCAACCGAAGCTCGATTGGGGGAGAAAATGAATATCTCGGATGCATTTATGGTGGTGGCGACCAATAAAATGATTCGCGTGGAGAATGCTATCTACAAGGCATGTCCCATAGAAAGTTGTAAGAAAAAAGTGAGTGGTATGAGACACGAATAAAATTTATAAAACGAAAATTCAACGATATTTCCAAGCTACAAAATATGAATTATCATAAAACTTCAATTTCAGTTAATTGATCAATCTACTGGAGTATTTAGATGTGAGAAGTGTAACAAGGAGTATCCAAATTTCTCATATCGATTGCTGGCAAGTGTATGTATATTGTCCTTGCGCTGTTCCTTATTTATTATTTGCAAGTACATTCTGATATATCTGTTCGACTTATTGTCGTAACGATTCTCAGATGAATATAGTGGATGCGACAGGCAATCGCTGGGTAACTGCCTTCGGTGAAGAAGCTGAGAAGATATTAGGCATATCGGCGCAACACTTGGGGGAATTGAAAAAGAGCGATAACGATGCCTATTTGCATAAATTCGGCGAGGCAACTTTCAAAAGATTTACTTTCAACTTGAGGGCGAAATCAGAAGTTTTCCAGGTAACCGATACAGTGCGCATTTCATCATACTAATAAGATTCCTCCTCCTTCCACCTTGCTAATTTTCACAGCAATCTTATTTTTTTTACCATTATATAAATCATGTTCTAAGATAGTGTATATTTTGTAACAATTTCTACGTTTTGCAGGATGAAATGAGAATACAATACGTCTGTGTATCAGTTACGCCGTTAAATTACAAGACTTACCTCGCACATCTGATAGACAAAGTCTCCAAGTTGTTGCACATCGAAAAATTTGAATTCAACTATAACAAGATAAGATTTTATACGTTTCGTTAAAAAGAAGTTTAAGATGGTTAAAGCTGATTATTTTGCACGATTAATTTAAGTATTATGGTCGTTTGTATGAATTTTCTTTGCAGTGTCTTATTTAGATTTAGAGTGTTTTT
Organism: Vollenhovia emeryi; assembly: GCF_000949405.1. NCBI lineage: Eukaryota > Metazoa > Arthropoda > Insecta > Hymenoptera > Formicidae > Vollenhovia > Vollenhovia emeryi. The sequence continues at coordinate 2,037 of NW_011963855.1, forward strand.
ATTATTCGATAAAGTTCCATCATTCTTTAATGTAAAAACTTACCGAATTTATCACGTAAGAAAAAATTGATATACGTATAATCACATTAATCGAATATGCGTTACCTTGCATAAAAATATTTATCATTTTTCTTTGTATTGTGGTTGCTATGTAATAGCATGGTTGTTATGTAATAGAAAATTATGCTACAAAAGTAATAGCATTTACTTTTGTAGCATAATTTCACTGTTCGTTGTCTCGGCTTCTTCTTCAGATCCCAAGATTTTTACAGTGTATTTTCAGAATTCCGTACAACAGTAATGTAATAAATCAAATGGAAACGAGAATGCCAAATTATTACTTAGGTCCGAGCAAGATTAAGATAGCTCAATAATTTAAAATTTTATATGTGAATTCATATACCGTTTTTTGCGCCGAGATTTACCTTGCACATGTGATGTACATAGAGTTTATTACAAAGTAATTTAATACTTAACTAGACTCTAACACGCGAAATGTGTCTCGTTTCTATTGCAGAATCACTCCAGCATCCCCTTAAAGGCCAATGTCCATGGTCCAAGTTCTAGTTTCGAGAAATCTGTAGCCAATCAACGTACAGCTATTCCATAAAAGCTGCAAGTTGATTGGCTACATGTTTCCTGGAACTAGAACTTGGACCAAGTTCTAGCATCGTGGACACAGGCCTTAAGGGGTTAGCTCACCTTGACCGGGTCGAAATCAGTATAATTTTCATTTATTACATTTTTTTATTTTTCCAATACAATTATTTATTAACAATAAAAGTTAATGTTTCCCGTCCAGTAGCCTGGACCGCGTCCGCGTCCGCGTCCGCGTTCTCGTCCTCGTCCTCGTCCTCGTCCTCGTCCTCGTCCCCATCCTCGGCCTTCCCCTCTGGCCCCTCTTCCCCTTCCGCCTTTCTGCCATCGAGCTGAAAAATATAAAATAAACTATTATGTGAGCCTGTATATAAAACAAAATAAATAAATAATACTCATATTGATTATTTATACTTACGTTTTGAGAATACTTCTCGCGACGATGTCGGCGGCGGCGGCTGCTGCAGCGGCGGCGGCGGCGGCGGCGGCGGCGGCTGCAGATTCGCCGTCTTTGTCGGCGGTAGCGGAGGCGGCGGCGGCGGCAGCGACGGCAGGAGTTGCTGTTGAGATGCTGAATTTACACCTTGTTGTTGTAAATTCAGCATCTCCACGTCCTCTACCGCATTTAACAGTACACGGTCGAGGTTTCTGGAATCGGAAAGAATATAAATAATTATTTTTATTTAATGCCATTGATTTAACAATGTAGAAAAATTGCATGACGACCAATGGCTGAAAAATTCTAATTAAAGATATTCATTGCAAAAAATGGTTCACACCCTGGCTGAGGTAATATTTTTCGCAATGAATCGCAATTGGCAGTCATTAACCGTCATGCATTAGAAAAATACATATTTGTTGTACTTACGTGTCGTTCATCTCAAGGTCCATCTCTGTTTGACCATTTCGTCTTTTGTCCCGATATATCCCGAACATAACATACAGTGCCACACGCGACGCGACGCGCCACGTGAGACTCGCGCGCCGTGCGATATCCAATTAGCGTACAGCTTTTAGCCCGGGTCTATGATAGGTGTAGTAACTTTAGGTCGTAAGAAATTGACCAATCACAAGCGATTATTCTTCTCGTCACTTCAGACT
>NW_011963856.1:0-3736 GCF_000949405.1 Vollenhovia emeryi
TCGCGCGCGCGGCGCGCATGCGCGGCCCCGGCTCGGCCCGGCTCGGCCGCGCTCGGCCGGCGTCGGCGCGGGCGCGCATGTACGGGCGGCGCAATCAGTAGAGCCGAGAATTCCAAAGCGCGTGTACTTACCTCCTTCGATTCCCGCGATCCGCATTCCGATTTTAACCTCACGCGGAGCGCAAGCGAGCGAGCGAGCGAGAGAGAGAGACAGACGCACAGACACGCACACGCAGCATTATTCTCTACGCACGTTTAATTCCCTCTCCCCCTTCTCTCTCTCTCTCTCCCTCCCTCCCTCCCTCCTCCCTCCCGCGCGCCCGTTGCCGTTTCATCCGATTCCTTCCGTTCTTTCTTTCTCCGTCCGAAGCTCCGTCGCTCGTTCTATTTATCTTCGACGCTCCGTCTCTCTCTCTCACTCCCTTCCCTCACCTTCCTACGCTCTCCCTCCCTCTCTCCGTCCATATTCCCTCCCCCTCTTTCCTACGTCGCTCCCACGAGTCCCACGTCGCTTCTCGCGATCTACTGCGGCGCGCGCGTTTACCAGTGGGATCGTTTCTGAAGGCGCGATAATCAGCTGTGACGACGCGAGTGCGCGTCGAGGCGCGCGCGTCCCTTCGGCCCGAGAAAGAGAAAGAGAGAGAGAGAGAGAAACTAGCGCGAAAAGTCCAGCCAAGTCGGGGAATCGTCTCCATCGCGAAAGGATCGAGGGAGTCGCTAACGCGGAGCCCCCCCCCCCCCCGCTCCCTCCCGGTCGCCGTTGCCGGGGAGAAAAAAAGCCGGAGGAAAGGAAGAAGAAGGAACGAGAGGAGGAACCGCGCGTATACGCGGCGGACTTTACGACTCTCTCGGAGGAGTGTCGCTCGCCCTCGCGCGCTCGCTCTCCCGCCCCCCTCCTCTCCGCGCTCGCGCCACCCCCGCCTCGCTCCCCTTCCTCTCCCGCCCCACGCTAGCGGCAGTCTCTCTCCTCCTCTCTTCTTCGTTCCCTACCGCCTTTCCTCGTCTCCCTCCCCCCACCAGCCCCCGCTGCCGCCGCCGCCGCCGCCGCTGCTGCCGCCACCGTCGCCTTTGCTCCCGGCTCCTTTTCTTTCAAACGCTCCTTCGCCAGTACGTCTCCGCCTGTCCGCGCGCGCCCATTGCTCTCCCGTGTGACCGGAGAGAGAACTCCGCCGTTCTCCGTCCGTCCCGACGCCGCGCCTCCGCGCACCGTCGCGGTCCGCTCGCTCGCCGCCGCGCCGCCTCCCCCCGCCCCTCGAGAGTGTTGCATTAGAAGCGTGTGCCCGCGCGCGCCCAACACGCGCCCAACATTCGCCATTGAAGCAGCCGAGTACAATTTGCGATGTGTGATAATACTAACACGACGACGCAGAGTATAGCGGACTACCTGTCACAGTTGCTCAAGGACCGGAAGCAGCTAGCTGCCTTCCCGAATGTCTTCATTCACGTGGAGCGACTGCTGGACGAGGGTGAGTACGACGATCTCTGCTTTTTCTCCTCCTACACCCCCTCCATGTCCGTTCTCCGGTTTTCTTCTGCTCTCCGTGTCTCTACTTGCTGGTTGTTGTTGTTGTTTTTTTCTCTCTCTCTCTCTCTCTCTGCGGTGTCGCGTTACGCGAGATCGTTCGCGCGAGATCGCCGATCCGGGCGGAACGGGAAAGGTCGAAGGTAAGGTTTCCAGGAAGTCCAGAAATAAGTTCGCGCCGGAGCGTGCGTGTCCGCGCGCGCGCGCCCGAACTCGCGCGGGTCGCACTCCCCCCCGCCCGCAAAGCGCGAGAGATTTCGCGACGCGCCATTTTGCGCGCTCGTAGCGCGCGCGCGAGCGCGCGCGACGGGCGAATTTTTCATCGTGACGTAACCCGCGGCGGGCTCGCGTGCTTTTTCCTCGCCGATCGCGCCGCGCGCGGAGGCCCCGTGTCCTCCTCCTCGCTCGCGGCCATCTGGACCGAAACGCCGCCGAGGCCGCGATCGTCGCGCGCGGACGTTCTCCAATTTGCTCGTTCGCTTTCGAAGCGCCGTCGCGACGGGACCGACCGGCCACGTAAATGCCATCAGCGAATTCCTGGCGGCCGTAGAACAAGACGTATACAGGGTGTCCCGCAAAATCTCAGCAGAGCGAGGCTTGGGTTTTTAAACTGCAGACACGAATCTCGACCGTTTCACCGCGCGTCTCTCTCTCTTTCTCTGTCGAACTCCCTCGCTCGCGATTTCGTCAAGTAATCGCGGCGAGAAAGGGGGAAGGAGCGGGGGGAGGCAGACATTCAGAACGCGCTCCGGCGCTTGTCGGCGACGAGAGCACGCGGTGTCTCCGACATACAGAGGGAAGTCCCCTATTACGAGATAGGATCTTAATATGAGACAGCGGGGGTTTCTGTTGAAGTAATGTGCATTCGTCGGTCGATTCCACCGTGTGAATGTATTGCCCCCGGGGCGAAATACTGTTTGGCGGAAAATTGACTGTTAAATTATGTAATCACTAATCGTCGCGAGGAAAGATTCGCGATTGAATTTCGGTGTTGAAAACCCGCTCTGTCTCATATTAGAAACTTACCTCATATTAGAAGACTTTCATCTACCAAGTGCACACCTCGGCGATCGACCTCGTTCCCGGTACGTGTCTCGCGAAAAATGTCACGCCCCCCCCCCCCCCGCGTTTCGCACCGCTCGGGCGCGTTCGGGAACGGGATACGCGGCGTCGTCGTCGTCGTCGTCCTGTCCGCCGAGAAAAGTCCCGCTCGCTCGGAGATGGAGTGGGACACTCTGTGTACAGGTGTCGCGTATCCCCCGCGTGCGCCTTGTCCGCTCCTTTCGCTATCGCGACGCGACGCGACGCGCGGCGCGTGTGTGTCACGTGGCCGGCGCGGCGCGGCTCGGCTCGGCTCGGCAACGGCACGCTATCGCTCGAGAATTGCCAAACGGGTCTCGCTGGTACGATCGCCCTGGAGCTCGATTTCTTGAATTCGTTCGAAAGAGAAACGCGAACGTTACGCTCCTGCGTAAAAGTCGATTGGTCGACGCGAATTGCCGATCAACCCGCGACTTGTCTGCCAGAGCAGAAATTTGGCATACGCTTCTCCTCGAATGAATTCGAGGATCGCGGCCCTGAACCCTGAACACGTTCGGCGGCCGATGGGAAGATGAGTTCTCGTTCTTTGCCATCTTTTTCGCGCCTCGCATCTTTCCCCTTTTCCCGATCGGATCCCACTGTGCGTCCGTTTCGTTTTGAGCGCAGAGAGTGGCTCGCTGCGAGAAGCGGAGCTATTTTCTACGGAGCTACGGAGATAATTTTCTGTTAACATTTATCCTGAAAATTAGATAATCGTGGAGCAACGCGACGTTCCGAAGAATTTTTAGAGCTTTTCGAAATTTCGTCATACATTTCGCTAGTAATTAAACTTACAATTAGTATACGTTTTATTAGTAAAATTGGTAAAATTTCAAAAACCCTCGTAAAGAATTGTTCAAAATGCCACGTTGTCCCACGATCACGCGATTTCCAGGATAAATTGTAAGAGAAAATTCTCTCCCCGTGTAGGATTCACATTTTCATAATCTTTATTCCCATCTATATACATCGATGAGTTTCGGGCTGTAGTTCACACCAACTTCTATAGAAGTCTGTGGTAGTACGCACAGTTTTATTCATTAATGCTTGGGCCTCGGTTTTATTAGAATTCACATTTTCATAATCTTTATTCCCATCTACATACATCGATGAGTTTCAGGCTGTAGTTCACACC
>NW_011963857.1:0-3738 GCF_000949405.1 Vollenhovia emeryi
GGCCCGCTTAGAAACAAGGGGGGAAGGGAGTCGAGTCGCCCCGACGCCTACTGCATCTACCCGATCGGATGACGCACGGGTCAGGCGCTCAATGTCGACTCACTCGGCGTCGTCGATGACCGAACAGTTTCAGAAAGCTTTCCGAAAGATAACTTTGAAATTAATATTGAAATGTAATATAGAAATCATTCAGAAATATTTCTGAAGCATTTAAGAGATATTTCCGAAGCATTTAAGAGATATTTCTGAAGCATTTCATTTTTTTGTCACCTTTCCTTAATACTTTTTTTAACAGAATAATGAGACAAATCAACCGGTGTAAAGAAAACACACAATTTTGTAATAAGTAATAAAAAAAAAGTTTAACAATTGTGTTTTCTTTACACCGGTTGATTTGTATCATTATTCTGTTCAAAAAAGTATTAAGTTAAGATGATAAAAAAATGAATATTTTACAAGATATTTTGTAATTTATGTCAAAATTTTGGAACTTTCAAATCTTAATATTCAAAAAGTTCTTAATAAAAAATACTTTATTATAGCGTTTTGGAAAGCTCTCGAGGTCAGCTACAAGAATATGTAATAAAAAATAAGGGACGCCATTTTAAAAAATTGGTGTGACCATTATGTTGCCTTTACATAATTCTTCAAGGTCAAACCAATGGTACCGTCTTATGTCCCCCTCGAAACCATACAACTTTTGTCTGAAACATTTTTGTCTGCTGGGCTCAGTTGTCGAGATATTTTACTGTCCAAGTTAAAATGGGATACCCTGTATACATGTATATTTGAAAGACTTTGAAAAGTATACTTTTTGCAAGTTATGTTTTATTTACTATTGATAAAAAATGTAATGTCAAATGTACAATTATATTTTAAATTAAAAATAATATAAAATTAAAAACACCCTTTTCACAATAATTAATAATTTGAAATTTTAACGATTTTTTAGATTGATTCTTGAGACACCAATTCAAGATCGATTCATAAATCGATTCTTTTGGAGGAATCGAACATTCCGAGTTGCGAAGTCTTAAATCTGTAATTCAATTCTGTATCTTACATAGTAAAAATGCTAAAAGTGAATAGCTTTGTCTCTTTCTAACCGTCTCCTTATGCGGTGTCTACAATAAAGCCTATCACACAATGCCAGGCAACAGGCAATAGGAAGAGAGAATAGAATTTTTGACGCGTTGGATTCGTCAGAAATTTTCTACCAACCAATCCAACGCGTCAGAAATTCTATTCCCTGTTCCTGTTGCCTGTTGCCTGGCATTGTGTGATAGGCTTAAGATTTCAAGACGTACGATTTAGAAAATTGACCAATTACAATGGAGTATTTCCTTCACATTTGACCACGAGTGATTAATTTCTTAAGTCTTACGTCTTAAAGTCTCTTTGTAGACGCCGCGTTAGAAAGAGATAAAATCATTTACTTTTAGCATTTTTACTGTAGTGTAAGATATAAAATGGACCCCCTGTTCTCTATAGCTGTACTGGCTGCACTAGTTCAGATATAAAAAACCTTGTTACAATCCTTTGTTACAAATGTACAATTTCCAGGAAAAAACTGCAGAAAGATGGAGTGTGCATTCGCGTGATTGGCAATTTGTCCTTGCTCCCAAAAGATTTAAGCAAGATAATCGCCGAAGTTATTATGGTCACTAGGGACAATAAAAAATTTATTCTGAATTATGCTTGTCCTTATACATGTAAGTATGATTATCGTAAGTCACATTTAATTATATTTGCACTTGCTTATTTTTTATACCAAGCATAAATGAAATTATATACACATATATGTAGTATATGGTAAAACGTAATGTGTATATATAGTAATTCAAAAAATATAAATTTTTAAATATTTTTTTATATCGGTAGCAAGGGAGGACATTACTCATGCAATTAAGGATATAGCAAAGGGCGTAAAGCGTTCTGATATCTTGCCCGAAGATGTTGATGAACACCTGATTACCGACTGTTTGTACACTTACAAATCTTCAAACCCGGATTTATTAATTCGTACTTCTGGAGAGACTCGACTTAGCGATTTCCTTATGTGGGAAGTAAGAAGACCATTTCGTTCTTGTAGCTCAAATATATTTCTTCTCCTATAATTCGTCGAGGAGGAAATTTATTCATTTTTTTTTAGATTGCTGACACCTACCTCTACTTCACTGATGTATTGTGGCCTGAATTTAGTCTTTGGACTTTTTTGGTTGCAATCTTTCATTATCAGAGATGCTTTCCTGACTTGCAAAGAAATAGGATTACGAAACCGATCGTGCGTAACAGTAGGGTATCCATGTTTCTCGACAAATTGTATCGCGAACGCGATATTATCCCAGAGAACATTATGACGTCTTAAAGACGTCTTAAATAGTTCTAAGACGTCTTATGAAGTTGTCAGAAACTTTGACTATATAATCATGGACTGCTAGTTGCCGCTTCAGGATGTAATCGACATCACGAGCGCCACCATAGGATAAGTGGCGGAATCCCGGTACTTCAATGACATATTTTGTTTGTAGCAGATTAATAGACAGATCGCCAAAGACCCGTAAAGTCACTAGATAGATAAAGTACCGCAATCCGTGGTTCCGACGTTGGAATAAACATGGCGTCGGAAGTGTACATAGTGCAAACGTGTAACTTATCTACCCATTAAGTGTAATTCTAACCTCTGTTGCGTTGATGTCACATGAAACCATAACGTTCAGCCACCCAATCAGCACCCATTATTTTTTAAACATTTATTAAATATTTTATTTTCATTAATTTTATATTGTTCAATTGATTTTAATAAAAATATTAATTAAATGTTTATTAAATATTTTATTTTCATTAAATATTAATTTAAAATTGTACTTTAACAACAAATCTTTTAAATGTTTATTTGTCATTTATTTAAAATTTATTAAATATTTATTTTACATTAAAAATATATATTTAAAAAGTATGTATTTTAAAAAATATATACTTAAAAATAATATTTTTGCAATCTTTATTTATTATGTATTTAGTATTTGTACATGATTCGCTCACAATTATTAATTATTTGTTTGCAACAATATTGTAAACAACATTTATTTAACATTTATTAAACGTTTATTCTATATTAATTATTTATTTAAAAGCAAGTTAGAAAAAATATGTTTGTAATGTTACTTATCTATTATTTTAATATTTGTACATTCGTTTGTGAAAATGTTATAAGCAATATTTATTTAATATTCATTAAACATTTATTTTACGTTAAATATTTATACTAAAAAGTAATTCAAAAAATTTTTAAACCTTTATTTATGATATGTTTAATATAATTTGTACATTTGCATTATTTATTTATTATATGTGTAATAATGTTGTAAAAAGATTTTTTGTTAGTTTGTGACCGTTCGATTCTGTGAATTTAGGCAACGGATAGCCGCGGGAATTCTAGGGTCCGGCGGTGAGTGTTTCGAAAAGAGAGAGAGTCAGATTCTAACTTAAATACTAAAATATATTTACAACTATTTACTACATCTATACTTATTACTAACTTACAACTATTCTTTATAGATTTCTAATGCCGTTCTGACGGGCGGCGGTTCGACTGTGTGATCTGGCGCATTAGCGCTTCGGATAATAATTACTGTTTCGCGGTGACGCGGGACGGTTCGCCGGATTAATTGATACGGTCGACGGCGGTGCGGTAATATCTTTCGGTAATCGGTACGGTGTGTTCTCGCGCGGTTC
>NW_011963858.1:0-3738 GCF_000949405.1 Vollenhovia emeryi
TTATAGTATTTATTGGTACAGTGTAGAACGTGTGTGTCTGACTCGTATGTCACATTCACAATATTTTTGCACTGTTGTTGTGCGTCCCGACACAGTCGGGGCACGGGTTGTGATTCGGGATCGTTTGCCGGGTTCACACAACGACTCTAGGTCGACGATTCAACAATCCTTTTCTAATAAAAAAAGTCTTCTTTATTCAAAATTGGTATAATTCTTTCACTCGCGTTAACAGCAGTGAACCGTATCGTTACTTAGCTTAGATTGACCCGCCTTCCTTCCTTTCCATTCCTTTTTATATTAATCGCGCTTGGCCCTGTTGTCAGGCCACTTATTGTTTAGTAAGCAGTTGTTCCGTTAGCAACTGTCTGCGCGGCTTCGATGGATTCGTACTTCGCTCCGGATACTCGTTTTCGTCGCATGCGGCAGGTGTTATCTGATACCTTGCCGCGTGCGAAGTCGTCGTCTGATGTGCGGTATATCGCACTCATGACACCCTTCCCCCCTAATGGAAAGAAAGTAAGGGGGCGAACTTTATTTTTATACCCACTTAATGATAAAGTTTACATGTTTTGCTTAGTCTATTCCTACACTTGATTATCTTCCTCTATGGCAGCGGGCTTCGTCACGTTCCCTTTTTTATTTTTTAGTTTCTTTATTATTATATACGTTATTATTATTGCTATTAAAAAAATGGTAACTCCGCTCGTTTTCATAGGGTATATAAATTGCTTATGGTGGTAAAAGGGTTCTTGGCTATTCTCCAATTCTTCTTTTATCTTGTTGATATTTCTTTTTAAATACGTTAGGTCGGTTGGATTTGTAAGTTTTTCTAACGTTATTTTGTTCGTACCGTTTTCGTATTTTACGTCATCTTGTACTAATTTAATTTTGGTGTTTGGCAAATATGTCTCTATGGTTTTTGTCTGCGTCACCTTTTTTGAATTGATGATTTTACTTGCTGTAATCAATTTGCAATTTTCTCTTAGCGTTATCTTTCCTGTGTTAACAAGAGTATATTTTGATTCTGGATAGTTTTTGCACTGTAGCGTCATTAATACATTTCCAGAAGTGGAATATAACCAAGAGTTTTTTGTCGGAATCCATATGATTTCGGTCGCTAGGGTGTATTTTTTATTACAGTGTTCATCGTTATTATACATATACATGTCTGTTTCGCAGATCGCGCTTGTAGATAATCTATTAACAATATAATTTCGTTCGCACAGGTATTCCGAGTTTATTTTGGTACATTCGTGCAAGTTTTCAAGTGTTACATAGGTGTGTTTTTCGGTATCTATCCCTATCCATTCGTGGTTTACTTCTATCGACGCGAAAATGTTGTCATGGCTATGTACTGGTAATGATATGATGTGTAATATTTCGTACGTCGGCGTCGTTGCGAGAGGGAATTGTAGGATAGTGAATATATTTGAACCGTCGCAATATGCGGTAATTGTTGTGATTTTTTCTATGTTTAACCATTCTTCTTGTCGTAAGTTAAATGGGAAGTACAGTCCTTGCGGTAGATTTATCGCTGCGTCTTTTAGGCTGTCAATTATACTTTCTATCGGTGTTAGTCTGGGGTGTAGATTTCCTTCTTTAATATATGTTATATAGTCTAATGTGTCTATGGTGTCACGTGTTAAGTCGTTTATGATGGCGTTAATTAACGTGTAGTGTTCGTCTAGATCGTGTCGTCGGCTATGTGTCATTAGTTGATTCTGTATTTTTTCTATTAGTCCCTTTAAGATATTTTCGTTTTGTTCTATTGTCTTTTCTAAGTCGTCGATATGTGTTAGTGTTGAGTTTATTACTCTCAATTGATTTTGTAGCGCGTGTTTTGTCACTTTGTCCGCTTCTTGTAGTAATGAGAGTTGTTCGTTTATTATTTTTTCGTCGTCTGCGTCCATCGTTCCGAAAAGTGTCTTTGCTATAGATCCTATTCCGTCTATTATTCCGCGTCGCTTATTCGGTATTTTGTACATTATCTTAACTCTTTTTATGAGTTGTTGTATTCTTTGCTCCCCTTTGCTTATTATTGCATGGAGGTTTTTACACGTGCTCTCATGAGCTAGTAATCTGTTGCACATTGCTTCAGTGCGTTCAACGTATTGCGTTACCTGTCTCAGTCGCGTGTTTAGGGGAGTGAGGTCTGTTTTTATCACCAATTTCCATGAAGTTTCGACGGGATGCATTCTTCCTACTTTTTCAAAGTATATTCCGGGTTGTGTGTCGAACGGTGTCACTTCGTACGGTGGTGCAGTGCCCGGGTTTTCTGTTGCCATTACGTAGTATATCAGTATCGTTACTCTGAAAGTTAAAGGTTCGTGTTACTTTCTTAGGCGTTATTTTACGCTATATAGGCTTGTCTTTCTTTGTCTTCGAAGTGTGGTCTTATCAGGTATAATATAGTTTGTCGTGATATCTTTTAACTCTCTTCGCGATAGCTTAGACGTTTCATTCGTGATGCTGTCATTAGTATTCAGTCCTTTAGTCGTTGCCAGGCTGTCGTGCTAGGCTGTTGCTTTGACGTAAAAATGCATTTTCGTGAACCTCGGCCGGTCGAAAGTGTCAGTGATTCTGGTGATGACGAGGATGTCATCCCTATCCCCCCCGTCGAGCGGGAGGTTAATGTGCGTTTTGATAATTTCGATGACTTCTTTTGGCACATCTCCGGGGACTTCGCCGAGGACGATCTCAATCTTGACGACGATTTTGGTATTGGGCCTGTGGTGTCTCCGGCTTCGTCTGATCCTGCCGATTCTTTGGAGAACGACGATCTTGGTATTGGGCCTGTGGTGTCCCCGGCTTTGTCTGATCCTGCTGATTCATTGGAGGGCATTAGCGAAACTGGTCCCATGTGGGAGATCAGTGATGACGAGGGCGAGGGCGGTGACGGCTCGGACCAGGGCGAGAGTCGTTTTGACGTCGTGGGGTCGCCCGCCCAATTTTTTTCGGCGTTTGCTGGTTTCCCACGCGAGTTTTTGGAGGCCCTCCTAAGCGGGGATTTTAACGACTCGGACGGCGAAATTGTTATACCCGAGGAGGAGTGAGGCGTCTGAGGTAAAAAATATTTTTATTTATTTGCTACTTTCTCACGCTTGTAGCTTTCTCACGTTCTATCGCTAAGTTTGTTACGTGATCTTTGGCTCTCGTTGCTTCTCTGATTAATCTTAGTTGTGCTGACGAAGGTTGCCTCGTGGGTTGAGGGTTTCGAGATAGACTGGGAGCCAAGTCTGCCTTGTCAGTTGCTGTCGCCGAGTTCTTTTCTCAGTCGTTTTTTGGTCGCTTGAGCAGTTCGTTCGTTATGTCTGTCAACGGAGAGGCGGTATCTAGCTCCGAAGTGCCTGCTGTCAATGTTGGCAGCGGTTCGGGCGATCCTCTGCCGGTAGAGGCTGGAGTACCTGTGGCCGACGTTTTGGAGCAGGTGGCTCAACGTGTGGTGGATCAAGTCGATCCTGTCGGCTTGTTAATGGACGAGTCTGTTTTCGACTTCGTCGGCGATTTCAGCGCTTACGCCGCTGATTTACTGGACATCGTCGCAGAGACTTTTCCGACGCCCGGGGATTTCCTTTCCTGGTACGAATCTTTGTCTGCGATGTCGCCTTGCGAGGGATCTGGGGAATCCGGCGACTCCACGAAGGAGGATGGTTCCGATGTGGATTTGTTGGACGATCGTCCCTCGGACGATTTGTCCGTGATTTCGTCTGACGTTATTTCTATTTCCTCCGGGGACTT
>NW_011963859.1:0-3739 GCF_000949405.1 Vollenhovia emeryi
AAGCAGACTGCAACGCCTGCGAAACGTCGGCACCACACTGCAAACGGACGCGGCAACCATCCGGAAGCCATGAAGACTAAAGAAGACAACAGCCGCGAAAGCCTGAAAGCCAAAATCAATATAGCTGTTCCACAAAAGCTGCAAGTTGATTGGCTACGCATTTCTCAAAACTAGAACTTGGACCAAGTACTAGCATCATGGACACAAGCCTTAATTCGCCTGAATAGATACAGAGTTTCTAAATTTCTAAACAGTTGCTATTCTTTTCATCGGTGCAGTCGATATGTTATTGGCCGAATGAGATGTATTTACAGAATGGTTACGGTAAAAGAAAGATACACGTTATACATATATAAATATCCATTGTTATATTTGGCGTAATTTGTTGATGATATCATTACTTTTGTAGAGAAGATACTTTTGTAGAGAAGATTTTTGTAGAGACAATATTTTTGAAAATGTATTTTTGGATTGTCTAAACCGCGGGCAACGGGCGCGCCGTCATGAGGAACGACGGCGATTTTGAAGTCTCTCTGCTCCCGTCGTGAGAAACGACGGCGATGTCTGGAACCGTCGTTAGGAACGACAGCTTATTCGTTATCGAGGATTCTTCCAGTCAAGGAATCGTCCCGCGACAGATTACCCCACTGGAATACTTGCCCTGGCTTCCACGCGGGCCTCCTTTTATACCCTACGAGACTGAATTTTGCTTCCGAGTTTGTGGCCGCCACCATGCGCAGCCTAGCGGCGGTCGGCGACCTACTCAGAAGCTGGCGCTCGCGCGCCCGCGCGCGTGTCGCGCAGTGCCGGATTGCCAATTTGTGCCGGATCGCGTGTTGCGACCGCCACAGTTATAATCAACCAGGAACCTCTAGAGATTATAATCAACTAGGAACCTCTAGAGATTGTAATCAACCAGGAACATCCAGAAATTGTAATGTTTCTACGTTTATTGCATGCTCGCCAGAAATTCTTCAGCCATTGCCAAAAGTTACTCAAAATAAAAGACGTAAAAGCCGCAATATAGGAAAAACTGCAATTTTAACTTCATCGCCATACAAGGCTTTGCTGGAAGCTGCTAAAAAATCAAGTAAAATAAAGAAAAAAATTAAATTAAATTAAAAAGATAAATTAAAAGTTTTTTACAAAACAATTTAATTTAAAATTTTAGCACCTAATGCAGAGAAGAAAAACATGCAGAAGAAAACATTAAAAACAAACAAATATGGACAGAAAAGACGAACATATAAAAAGGATAAATCTTGTGATACATCTTCGAAAGAAAATGATACTCAGTGCCTTTATTGTAATGAATTGTATTCAACGTCAAATGAAGGATGGATAAGATGTTCTTCCTGTTTAAATTGGGATCACAATTCATGTGCTGGAGTCGATGACAAGGAGGATATTATATATTTTTGCACCTACTGCTCTTAAAATGTTTTTTATTTGATAATAAGTGCTATGAATAAATAATAATTATTATTAAAATCCAATACTACATTAGTATATTTATTGCGTATTTAAAAAATCATTTTTAATAAGTTTTAAACATTAATGTATAAGAAATATATAAGTTTCGTTAGGAGTCCCATTATGCCCCGCATAAAATGATAATCAGATTTAGTCATGGTCTCAATAAAATAAAAATTTCGTTCTTTTAAACTATTCTTTCACAGTAAAACCATTTTTTTTCTTATAGTAGACATTTCAAAGAATATTTTCGTAAAAAAATAATTCATTTATGTATTTTCATTTTGCTTAAAATTAATTTTAACCTTAGCGTTCCCGTTATGCCCCGGGTTCCCCTATAGAATATCCAGACCTCATTACAGCCAGTGTCAACAAGAGCGTACAAATAATTGGAGGAAATTGTACTGATCATTGGCGCTGTTTCTGATAGGCCTTGTGGCCTCCACGCAGGTAATCTCTGGTCTCGTCTCAGAGATCGGGCGTGGTCGAGTAAGGCGATTGACTTACTCGTGTTTTAGTTTTAATAATAATTTTATTGAGATATCGTGGCGATAACACAGAAGATACGCTCGATCCGCTCGCACGCAGGAACACACGCACACACACTCGTACTCGTTTGTAACGACTTGTGACGACTTGGTCGACTGGTAACGAGTGACTGACTAACATACGCTGCTGTCGCGGTGGTAGGGCAACGAACTCATTCGCCGATGGCTTGCCACGCGGTACGCGAGGGAAACGATACGATTGGCGGAGACGCTTTCTCTGATAGCGCTCGGGAGATCCCGGGAAGAATCGCGCGCGGGAAATATAAATGACGCGGGAAACAAAGTTACGATACAACGCCGCCCCCCTTGAAAGGACGCACTTTCAAAATTCGAAATGACTGTCGCATAACAATGTTCAGCCCTAAATAGCTTATCCGAGACCAACGCGTAGGACAAACATAAAAGATTTTCGCAAAACAATGTTCGGACTTAACTAACTTATAAGAAACTAGCGCATTAGAATAACATAAACGATCTTGAATCAAAATTGGAAGACGCTCGCAGCTATTAACAACAACAAGGGTATGAACCCAAACCGAAAATAATTTTTGATTCTATCACAGGAACCTTTGTTAACGGTAGCATGAACTTAATCTATATCTACGTCTATCGGTAATATCGCTAGTTTGGACAAGAGTCTTGTTAATGACCCCTTGGCCGTACGGACGGTAGCGGCGCGCGTGACGCCATCGGAACCGGTGTGCACTTCCTGCACTCTACCTAGGAGCCACTGTAAAGGAGCCAAGCCTTGTTGTCGAATGAGCACCAGTTGGTTCGGTTTCAACTGCATGCCCTTATTGAGTCTCCATTTGGTTCGCTCCTGCAGGGAGTGGAGATATTCATTACTCCATCTTTGCCAAAAATGCTGGCGTATTTGCTCCACTCTCTGCCAGCGCGTTAGCCGGTTTTCATTTATGTCCTGCACATTGTGGCAAGGAATGCTGTTGAGCGGGGCACCGATTAGAAAATGCCCTGGACTAAGATATGCCAAGTCGTTTGAATCAGAGCTCAGCTGCGTGAGTGGCCGGGAATTGAGAATCGCCTCCACCTCGCACAGCACTGTCGACATTTCTTCGAAGGTCAAATGGGCCTTACCGATGATTCGCGACATGTGGTACTTGGCTGACTTTACAGCGGCTTCCCATAGGCCGCCAAAATGCGGCGCGTTCGGGGGAATAAAATTCCACGTCGTTTGTTGTTCGCGAAGGAATTGCTGTACATCGCTCTGCGTTTGAGTATCGCTCAGGAATTCATAAAATTCCTTAAGCTGCTTGTAGGCCCCGACGAAGGCGGTGCCATTGTCGGAATATATACAAGAGGGCTTGCCTCTTCGGGAAATTAAACGCCGCAACGCCGCCACGAAACTCTCGGAGGTTAAATCGCTCACCAATTCGATGTGAACACCTTTCGTTGCGAAACATACGAAAATCGAAATGTACGCCTTGTGGTTGCGGGCGTTGCGTCGTTTTCCTTCCCTTAAAATGATCGGGCCGGCGTAATCCACGCCGCACTGCGAGAATGGCCTTGATACGGTGACGCGGCTGCTCGGCAACGAGCCCATTAAAGCCTCCGACTGAATCGGTCTGGCCTTGAAGCATATCACACAATTTCTAACAATTTTTCGTACGGCGGAACGAAGGGAAAGTGGCCAAAAACGCTGTCTGACAGCGGCCATAGTGGCTTGTGCTCCCGCATGCAGGCTGCGCACGTGCTCTTGG
>NW_011963860.1:0-3739 GCF_000949405.1 Vollenhovia emeryi
GGTACGTGTCGGTACGCGTCGGTACGCGTCGGTACGCGTCGGGAGTCTACGGGATGGCGTTGTACCTCAACACCTTGTGGCGACTTGCAGTTGCCTAACTATACGACGACACAGTCTATGGTCGTCGGTGGCGCTGTCCGAGCGGGAACAGAATATGTTAGTCGTAACTCGCCTGTGTAACGGTCAAGACTGAACACCTTGACTCGTACCAAAGATCTCCAATAAAGTATATCTATATCTCCAGTAATTGTGAGTGGATCATTCCCGCCTTAGCTACCAGCTATCGGCAAGGAAGTAATTGTGGGCACTTCAGCCGAGGTGTAATATCTTTACCGAGCCCCACAAATTGGTGACCCCGACGTGATTGCGCATCCGCGCCTTTCACGCTCGCATCGGCGGAACTGGGATCAACGGCGAGGCTCAGGCCATCCCTCTGTTTGGGGATTGACCTGTAGCACGAAGAGGACTTCACCCACGCCCTACCAGCGTGAGGATCCTCGGACTGCCCAAAATTTTTGGCATCACCGACGCCTGGGCAAGTCCATTATCGGGCCTTCCCGAAACTTCGGGCGAGCCTATCACCGCCCGAGGGAGGCCATTTTGGGTGACGTACATCGGTCGTTCTCCATCCACGGACTCAAATCGGCAGGATTCCGCCCTGTGGTATCTCCGACGACGCGGCCGAACCAGGTTAAGGGCGCACCCAGGTCAGTGCACGATTTGTGCCGGCGTAGTCATCCCGGCGGACGCGCATCCCGCGCAGTCATTCCGACGGACTTCTTCGTGCCGGCGTAGTAACCCCGGCGGACGCGCATCCTGTGCAGCCATTCCGGCGGGCATTGCCGTGCCAGCGCAGCTTTCGCGCTTACGCAGCCATCACTGCGGACGCGCATCTTGCGCAGCCATACCAGCGGACATCTTAGGGTTCGAGCGACACCTCCTTCGAGGGACGACGCCTCTTCGAGAACTTCGAGACCGTCGAGGCATATGCTTTGCCTCTCCCTGGTATTCCTCCTTTGCTTCTTTTCTTTTTTCGCATTTCTCCTCGGTTCGCGGTACGCGTCCCATAGTTAAACATGCCGGACGATGACGCGCGCGTAGAATAGTACCGGGTGCCTAAGATCCCGCCCTTCTGGCGACAGGCCCCGGAGGATTGGTTTTTGCGTGTTGAAGCGTCGTTTAGAAACGCGAACATAACCGTCGATGGTACTAAAGTCAACTACCTTATCGCTAGCCTCGAGCCAGAGGTCATATCGCATATCCGAGATTTGATTCAGGCGGATCCACCGCCCGATAACTTATACAAAGCGCTCAAAGACAGGATTCTCGCGACATTTGCGGTCTCACCGGAGGCCCGCTTACGGCAATTGTTAAAGGGTCAGGTACTGGGGGACCAGAAGCCCTCTCATCTACTAAGATGAATCAGCTCAACGGCGGGCAATGCAGCCCTGCCGTAATAAAATCTCTTTTTCTTGAGTTGTTACCCGACGCGCATAAGACCATTTTGGTCGCAATGAACGAGCCTGACCTGCAAAAATTAGCGGGAATCGCGGATAAACTCGCGGACATCAGTGCTCCCAATAGCGCAGTCGCCGTAGTCGCGCCAAAAGAATCCAAAGGCGCTCATCCTAAAGCTTCTTTGAGCACTGCCGAGCAGTTAGATATGCTTAACAAGCAAGTCCAGTCTCTGAGCACCTTGGTCGCAAACTTGCGCCAAGAGCGATCTACCCCCCGCAAGCGTAATATTAAGCGTGGTGATAAGACAGATAAGTCTGATGTCAAGACAGGCTACTGTTTCATTCACCGTAAATACGGGAAGAAAGCCACGTCCTGCCGCAAGCCTTGCTCGTGGAAAGATGACGCGGCGGAAAACTAAACCGCTCTCCCCGCGAAGAGACGGTCGGGGATTCGGGGCAGAAACAAAACCGTCTTCACGTTTTTGATCGGACTACCGGTCAACGGTTCTTGGTTGATACGGGCGCGGAGATATCTATACTCCCAGCGTCCTTGCGCGATAAAAATACGCCTTCTGAATTAAAACTTTTCGCAGCTAATAATACTGTGATTAATACGTTCGGCGAGCGTCTTCTTACTCTAGATCTAGGCTTGCGGCGTCCTATCGTGTGGAAATTTCGCGTAGCGAACGTGCCCTTTGCGATCCTCGGTGCAGACGTGTTGACGCACTATAAGCTTATTGTCAACCTGCACAAGCGTCGTCTGGTCGACAGCGTTACCTCGTTGTCGTCGACCGGACAGTTACTGGCTGTACCAGAAGTTAAAATATCCTTGGTCAGCCACGATAATAAATTTGCGGACATTCTTGCGGGATTCCCTGAGGTTTCCGGGAACGGTCAGGCGCTTTCGCCTGCCGCATGTGCTGTCGAACACCATATTGCGACTAGCGGTTCTCCCGTCGCGGAACGACCACGCCGGTTACCCCCCGACAAGTTAAAGGCAGCGAAGGCTGAAATTAAAAGGCTGACTGAGTTAGGCATTTGTAGGCCGTCCAGCAGTCCTTGGGCTAGTCCAATCCACCTCGTCCGCAAGGGTAACGGTGACTGGCGGCTTTGCGGCGACTATCGTCGTTTGAATGCCGTCACAATTCCGGATAAGTATCCGATTCCGTACCTTCACGATTTTACCTCTAATCTACTGGGTAAATCGATTTTCTCGTCCCTTGACCTTTTCAAGGCATACCACCAAATTCCCATGGCAAAGGCCGATATACCGAAGACGGCCGTTATAACGCCGTTCGGTCTTTTCGAGTTCGTCTCTATGACATTCGGTCTGCGGAATGCCGCTCAGACGTTTCAGCGGTACATCCATCATGCCCTGCGGGATCTCGATTTTGCATTCGCTTATATTGATGATATTCTTATAGCATCCTCTTCTATGGAGGAGCATAGGAAGCATCTAAGCATGGTGTTTCAAAAACTAAAGGAATACGGGTTTGTTATCAACCCTTCCAAATGTGTCTTCGGGGTAGAAGAATTAACCTTCCTCGGGCATCGCGTAAATAAATTCGGTCTGAAACCCTCCCCGGAAAAAGTGGCTGCCATACGGGATCTCCCGAAGCCAAAGACCGTAGCGGAACTACGTCGCTTTTTGGGCGCGTTAAATTTTTATAGGCGCAGCCTTCGACACGCCGCTCGCGTACAAGCCCCCCTACACACATATTTAACCGACTCGCGTAAAAATGATAAACGCGAAATTAACTGGACTCTCGAGGCCGAAACCGCGTTTGACAAGGCCAAAGCCGACCTTGCTAACGCCGCGTTATTAGCACACCCGTCCAATTCTGCCGACACTCGCGTCGTGTCAGATGCTTCGGACTTTTCCATGGGTGGGGCCCTTGAGCAGTATACCTCTGACGGTTGGAGACCATTAGCTTTTTTCTCTAGAAAGTTTACTCCGGCGCAGAGGAATTATAGCGCATACGACCGCGAATTGACCGCGATTTATGAATCGATTAAGTTTTTTAGACATTTCCTCGAAGGTCGTAACTTTAAGGTCATGACGGACCATAAACCTTTGGTTTACGCTTTTCAGCAACGGTCGGATAAAGCCTCTCCTAGGCAACTACGTCAGCTCTCGTACATAGCGCAGTTCACCACCGCGTTTGAATATCTCGCTGGTTCCGAGAACGTGGTGGCTGACAATCTATCTCGTGTCGAGGCTCTTCGCCTCCCGGTCGAATTTGAATTAATCGACCTCGCCGCTAGGCAAAAAGAGGATGAGG
>NW_011963861.1:0-3739 GCF_000949405.1 Vollenhovia emeryi
AGAGAGAAGGAAGATGGAGAGTGGTGGAGAGAAGGAGACATAATGGGGAACAGGAAGACAAGAGAGGAGGGAAAGGGATGGAGATGATGATGAAGAGAAGTGAGAAGACGCAGAGAGAGGAGGAGCAAAAGAGGAAGGAGGAAAAAGAAGAGAGAGAAAGGAGGCGTGTGATAGAAGAGAAGAATAAGAGAGAGAAGGAAAGGGAAGAACTAGAAAGAAACAAGGAGGAGAAGGGCGGAGAGAAGGGAGGTGAAGAAGACAGAAGAGGCAGAGGTAAAGGAGAGGAAAGAAAGCAAGAGCTAATGAAAAAAGAAGAGAGAGAGGTAAGGAAAGAAAGAGAGAACAGAGGCAGAGAAGGCAGAGAAAGCGGAATGGTGGAAAGAGGCAGAAGAGGATACAGAGAGAGAGGAAAAGCTTAGGAGAGAAAGAGAGGAAAGAAGAGGAAGAAGAACAGTATGGAAAGGGGTGGAAGGAAAGGATAAGGAGGAGAGAACACAGAAGATAGAAGAGGTGATAGAGGAGTGGATGGGAAGAGCGACGAAGATAGAAAGGTGTATAAAAAGGCAGGGAGAGGGGGGGAGAGTGGTAGTCATAGTAGAAATGAAAGAGGCGAGGGACAGGAAAGAGATTTTAGAAGGAAGGGAATGGATAAGGAACTGGGGAATAAGGATAGATGAGGATTTGAGTATGGAGGAGAGAAGAGTAAGGTGGAGAATGTTAGAAAGGGCAAAGATAGAGAGGGAGAAGGGAAGGGAGGCATGGGTGGAGAACAGAAGAATGTGGGTAGACGGGAAGGAATGGAAGTGGGTAGGGGAGGAGAAGGAGGGAAATAGGAGTGACGGGGAGGCGAGTGGATAAAAGGCTAGGTACAGCAAGTTTTATGAGCATATAAATAAAAGGTGGTTTGTTATAGGAACACAAAGGAGAAGAAGCGGAGGGAGGAAGGAAAGAGGAGAGAAAGGAGAAGGATACAAAAGGAAAAGGAGGAAGGAGAGAGACGAGGATCGGGAAGAAGGAGAAGCAGGTTGGTGGAGAGGAGGAGGAATTAAAGAGAGGAGAGAGGAGGATAGAAGGAGGATGGAGAGGAAGAAAGAAGGAGAAGCGGAAGAGGGAGGGGTTGGATTAGAGGGAGGGACGAAGGGTGGGGGGAAAAAGTATGTAAAGGTCGCACATGGCCAGGTCGCGGTAGGGGAAGGAACGGAGGTGTAAAGGGGATGCTCCCTCAAAAAAGCGCCAGTGTATTTTCTCACGAAAATAAATCTTACTACTACTACTACAATTGTAATAACAATAATTGTATATAAATAAATACATTTCATACACAATTATTACAGAATAAAAATTTTTGAAATCTTTTATTCTACAATTAATATTTAAAATTTGCCTATATCCATTTGTAACGTATCTAAAATATTTCTATTTATGTATATAACTATAACGTTTTCTCAGGCAACATATCAGAATGAGTATATATTTATTTTGATAATTTTTGCATAAGCTTTGAAATTTTTTATTTTTTTAAAATATAATATATTGGATGTAAAACATACCGGAAAAATACTTTTTTACAATATTTTTCGGATCTTAAGAGAAGTTAAGTTCTAAATAAGAAAATAAACAAGTAATTTCAAAAAGTACATATGTACATATAAATAGATGTATATAGAAAAGGAATTTGAAGTCTAAAGAGATTAAATATTCCGCTCATTTCTAAAAGATGACCTTAAAATGGCGGACTTCCGGTTAATCCGCTCCACTCTCACTTGATTCTCTCTGATGACTAGGTGATTGTAAGGACGCCTCGTGGCAGTGCTGTCCGTGAGCGGCCTTTGGTCGCACGGTCGCATAGGGAGGGGATGACGCACACAAGCGAGCGACCGTGTCCGTGTGCGCACAGACACGGTCGCTCGGACAGCACTGCCTCGTGGTAGCGTCGCCGCCATATGTGATGACTACTTTTCCCCTCACTGCTCTGGCTCGGCCCCCGCTAACTTACACTCCGTCCATATATTCTTACGTCCATGGTGGCTACAGTTTCCCAGGGCTACCAACTGTGAAAAATAAAATATTTAGTATGATAAATACAAGTGTCATTAATTATTAACGACGTTCTCCGAATATCATGTGCTGTATGGGATGTATCAATATATTTTTAACATGTTAGTAATTTAATAATTAATGACACTTGTATTTATCATACTTAATATTTTATTTTTCACAGTTGGTAGCCCTGGGAAACTGTAGCCACAAAGAGACGGAGAGCGCAGATATTTAAAGAATATTCTAGAACATTCTTAGAACGTTCGCAAAGCAAAAGTAGGCGTGGTTTAGCCGAACTGAGCACACCATATGGTTATCCCTTCCACCATGCTCAGTATTCAACTGTTCTTGGTTGTGAACGGACGTGTCAGTTCAGTTGATATATCGGAGCTTTGATTTGTAATATTTGTGTGAAATTTCTAGACATCGTAAAATTTCAACAAATGATACGATAATGGAAGAATTGTGCTTAATTTGCTGCCAGTCATTATCAACTGCAGGTAATACTGTTGTTGTGGAGCGCGGAATAAATACGTTGCGAGACGCGAGTGCTGAAAGGAACGATGGAAAAATTGGACATTTACGCCGTGTCAACTCGATAAAAATCCATGTTCAATGTCGTAAGGAGTATACACGCAAGGATAGCATTGCCGCTGCAAAAAGGCATCAAGATGAAGGTGCTAGCACGTCTGGTAGTAGTCCACCGCGTACTAGACAGCGTTTAAATTCGTTTGATTTTCAACACTTATGCATCTTTTGTGGTGAAGAAGCTAATGAGGAGAAAGAGAAGAAGAAAAATATGAAAAATCGTAGAATAATACATCGTGTTTCAACGGCTTCTTTTAAAGATTCCATAATTGCTGTTGCCGAACAGCTTGGCAACGACATAGCGAAGGCAGTGACAAAACGAATCATTTATGAGGAGGATTTGGTTGCTGCTGGGACAAAATATCACCAGGATTGCTACGTGTCGTTTAAAAAACCTACAACAGGAGGTAAAATTGGTCGTCCACAGGATTCTCGCATTTCATCGGCGATGGAAAAAATCATACATTGAAAACAATGATGACTGCCAATTTACCTTGGCAGAATTGAAAGATGTTTGCAAAGATTTTACTCCGGATAACAAAACGATCAAAAGCAAACTTATAGAGAGATATGGAGAGAAAATTATGATAACGACAAAAAATACAAGTTTAACGATTATCTGCTTTACAGATGTGCAACACGATCTTTTGAGTAAAGCGTGGTATGGAAAAAAAATCGAACGAAAAGGAAGAACGTCTCCGAATTTTAGAAACAGCTGCAGCTATTATTTGTGAAGATATTCGATCTGTAGTCATTGACAACACCAACTACCCTCCTACAAATGAAATGTTCGATAACATAAATGATCAAATTCCGTACAGTTTGACTTATTTCTTGGAGAAAGTTATACTAAAGAATAAAAGAAAGAAACTCGACCAATTGAAATTAAAATGCACTTCTATAAGTCACGCTATCATGGCAGCAGCTCGACCAAGCAACAAAAATATATTCTTCAAAAAGTTTTGACTCATTCCAAAAAAGTAAAGATCATATTTTATTTTTACATGCAGTTACTGCAGGGTGCGATACAACGTCTTCATTATTTAATAAGGGAAAAACAAAAGCTTTAAGAATATTTGAAAAACGGAGCGATTTGACGAATTGTGCATCA
>NW_011963862.1:0-3740 GCF_000949405.1 Vollenhovia emeryi
CCCCCCCGTGGAGCGCCACCTTGTCGTGGTGGGGGGGCATAGGCGGGCGATCGACCGGGAGCCGTCAGTGTGCCGCTTTAGGCTCCGGCGGTTCCTTAGGTCGGTCGTCCGCTGACCAAGAGCGCTCCGCTAGACCCCCCGTAACTCATTGCACGCCGGTCTTCCGGCAGAGTTGCGGGGGGTGGCTCTCCCGTCGCTGGGCTGGACGTGGTCCTGTCTCGGCGGCGGGGGAGGGCCCGACCCTGGCGGCACAACCGTACGTGGTGCGGGTCGCTGGGTGGGCGGGCAGTGAGGGGCCGGGCCCACAGTTACGTGGGTCCGGCAACGGACAACGCGGATCGGTACCCCCTGTGTCTCGGGGCGACGTCCTTTTGAGGACGTGCGTCCTGGCATGGGGGGCCGATTCCGCCCGTCCGCAACGAAGTGACGGACCGTCGGGGCCGCTCGGACGTCTCCGAGGCGGGGCTCGGCGGTCTGGGGCCCTTCGGAGCCGCTGGGACATATTCCCAGGTCGGGGTCCGGAGGGCTGGAGGCGGGGGGCTGTCGCTGGGGTCGGGGGTGTCTTTCTCCCCCGGCTTGCGGCGGCAGTCCCTCGGATGATGGGGCCTTCTAGGGGGTCACACCCCTAGTTGTCCCCAGCCGAGGAGGTTCTCGCAAGGCCCCTTGCGTTCTAGCGAGGGCCTGCCCCGGCGCGAGAAGCAAGCGTGCCGGTCGCCGCGGCGGGCAAGGTGAAGGGGGGACGGGCCTCCCCTGACACCCCATCCGTCCGCGGGGCCCCCCGCGTGGCGGCACCTCTGCGGTGCCCAGGGTGTCGGAGCCCTGGGACCCCTGAAAGCCACTCGTGGTGAGTAAGGGGCCGGAGGCCAGTGCCGGGGTGCGGTTTTCCCCCCGGCCCGTGCCATATCCCAGCTCCCCGGAAGGACTCGGGGCCTCCCATGTTTGGGAGGGGGGCATGCCCTGGCTGGGGCAGCCGCAGAGGAGAGAGGGAATAATTAAAATGGCGACTACTACTACAACAAACAAGGAGCTTAAGGACCCCAAGCCTTCGACCTCGGCGGGGAGGAAGGAGAGTCGGGGTGAGAGTGGGAGCGGAATGGCGGCCGAGGATGGTAGGATGGAGGTCGACCGGACCCTCTCAGAGGAAGAGGTGAAAGACAGGGAGGAGTGGACCGCGTGGTGGCAACTGTACGCGGAGGCACACGACTCGAAGCATGAAGGGAGAGAGGGCTTCGAGAGTGACTTAAGGAAGTGGCAAACCCTCGCTCCTTTCGAGGCCGGAGGGAGGCTGCTAGCCCAGGCGGAGGACTGGCGGCATTATATTCTGGAAGAGTCGGGGGCGGAGTGGTGGCTTCGAATGCAGGAGGAGGAGAAGGAAGACCTGGAAGTCTTCTCCAAGGAGGTGTGCGTTGGGACGTTCCACCTGACGAAGGAACTGGTGGACTCCCAGATGAAGGTGGAGGACCTGGAGGAGGAGAACCAGAGGCTGAGGAACCTTCTCAATGAGGCGCTGGAGGGATTCGAGGAGGACCGCAGGCTAAACCAGGAGGTCGTGCAAAGGGGTGAAGAAGACCGGAGGGCCTTGGAGGAGCAGGTCGACAAGCTGGCGGCAAGACTGGAGGAGGTACAGAGGGAAGCCTCCCTCCTGGTGAAGGCGAAGCCCACCACAAGGGGGGTTACCACCCAGACGGAGGCGGAGAGTGCCCCGAACATCGAGGGCACGGCTCCGGGGACGAGGCAGGAAGAGGGGGAGGGGACGCCGAATTGGGCGAGGGATCTTAGGTCCGAGATCTCCCGTTCCATGGGCGCCCTGGCGGAGCGTGTGGTGGCACTCGAGAGGCGGATCGAGGATGCGGACACCCAAGGGAGGATGCCTTCCAGGAAAGAGGAAGACAAGGGCGGGAAGGAGATCCCTGCCCCACCGGCTCCTAAGAAGCCGGAGAGGAGTAGGGCGACGGAGCGGCCCCCGGCGGGGAAGGGCGGCAGCATGGCCGAACGACCCCCGAGTGCCATCTGGAAGACGGCCGCCGTCGCCATCACTATCCCTAAGGGGACCAGGGAGGAGTACGCTGCTGTTCTCCGGGCCGCGAGAAACAAAGTGTCCCTTGACGGCCCGGAGAGGGAAGGCGTAAGGATGAGGAGAGCCGCTAATGGGGGCCTCCTACTGGAGGTCCCCGGTGGTGACCAGGCGAGGGGGGCGGACCCCCTCGCCAAGGAGCTGGCGGGAGCCCTTAAGGGCACTGGAGCCAGGGTGTCCAGGCCTGGCAAGACCGCGGAGGTGCGGGTGGCGGGCTTGGACGACCTGGTAACGGAGGAGGAGCTCATTAGAGCTGTACTGCAGGTGGAGGAGGTGAAGTGCAGGCCTGGGGATATAAGCATTCAGATGCTGCCCCAGTACCCTGGCAGGATGGGAGTAGCGTACGTGCGGTGCCCCGCCGACGCCGCGCGTGCGCTTGCCTTGAGGGGGAAACTGAGGGCGGGATTTACCTGGTCGAACGTCTCGACGGTAAAGCCCCGCCCACAGCGGTGCTACCGCTGTCTCGAGGAAGGACATCTCGGACAGCGGTGCACCAGCAAGGTGGACCGCAGCAAGCGGTGCTACCGCTGCGGCGAGGATGGACACCCCGCAAAAGGGTGTACCAGAGAGGCCAGGTGCCCGCTCTGTGCGGACCGTGGCATCCCGGCCAGGCACAGGCTGGGAGGAGCGGGGTGTGGGAGGTCTCCTCCCCCTAAAGGGCCAAAGCCCAAGGGGGATAGGACTCGTCCCCCCGTACGACCCCCTATAGAAAGGGGGACAAGGAGGAATAAGGAGCCCGATAGCCTGGAAGAGGGGTCGGACTCCTCATCGGGGGACACGGTGGAAATGTCCCCCGATGTCCCCCAGGAGGGAAAAGGCGGCGGCACCAGGTGCAACGGCGAGGAAGGAGATGTTCCCCATCAGGCTATGGCAGCCTGAGGAGGACAATGCCGGCGCTGGTGGAGCTGACGGGATGGAGATCGTCCCAGAGGTGCAAGGGGGGAGAGGGAAAACAACATCCCTCTCCACCCCCGAACACACCCCCGTGTGAAGAGGTGTATATGGGGGTTTTTTGGCGTCCAGGTCCCGCCGAGTAGAATAGGCCTGGGGTATCTCCTGCCTCTCGTAGAAGGCGAGTAAAAGGAGCTGTTACCAGGAAGTCCTACGGGACCCCTGGTGGGCGGGCGGGGGCTGGAGACCCCCGACCCGCCCTCCCCCACAAGCAACTAGGGGGAGCGGCGAGGGGCCGGTGGCACCCTCGCCGCGATGGAGGAGTACGGCCCTTTTTTTTTTAGGGCCAGGCCCCAAGAAATTGGGGCCCGAGGAGGGCGCGAACACATGCGCGGCGCGGGGGTCAACTGGAGCTTTGCGAAGTAGTCCCCGGATGACCCCCCATATAGCGCCAAGAAGACCACCCCCGGTGGGTTTAGTGCGGTATGGCCTCCATTGCACTACTGGCTCCTTGGGTTGTAAAATGCCCAGGGGCCAGGGAGGTAAGGGGGACTCGTTCACCACACGTGTGGCGGACGAGTCCGCCGTTCGCTGGTAGGGGATGAGGTACCCCGACTTCAAACCTCCGGCCTCCGGGGCCGATAGGGGGGAGCTTGCTCCCCCCACCGGACCGGGTAGTCTTCCTCCCGTCGTCCCACACGCCGGTGTTCCGGCGGGGCGGCGGGGGGTGACCCGGACGGAGAAGGGGTGGCACGTTATCGCCACCCCGCCTCCG
>NW_011963863.1:0-3741 GCF_000949405.1 Vollenhovia emeryi
TCAAAAACAATTCAAAAGCACATAACTCCGAAAGTACCTAACGAAAATATACTTTATTATAGTGTTTTGGAAAGCTCTTGAGATAAGCTATAAGAATATGCATTAAAAAAACGGGTTTCCATTTAAAAATTTCAAGGTGATCTTTACGTGACCTTGAGGAAGCTGTTCAAGGTCATATTTATATTACTATGTTATGCACTACTTAAAACCGTACAACTTTCATGTTTAACATTTTTCTCCATCATACATATTTAAAAAGTTATTTAAAGTTACCTTAGAAGGATACATACACACATACATACATACCGAAATTTTTCTGAATGTGACTTTTGGACGTTTTGGAACATTCTAAACATGTTTTTAAAGAAAACTTGTAACGGGGGTAGCCGGGAGGGCGCGGCCAGAAGTAGCCGCATACCTCGCATTCCACGCATACCAGAGCCGCGGTTACCATAACAACGCGGAGGTGGCAACGCCGCGCCTATGCTCCGGAGGTATAAAAGCCCCTCCGGAGCAAGCGCGATCGTCCAGTCTTTCCTCGGAGCACCGAGCGACGACTCCCGGCAGCGGGTACTTCCGCTGCGGTATACGCCGGTATAACGGGTACTGCCGTCCGGCGATATACCACTCCGGAGTACACGGCAAGTGGAGGCGCTGCTCCGTCGTGTGCCCCGGCCCCCTCCCGCAGTAGTGTACGAGAACGGGGTGCTGCCCGATGTACGCAAGCTACTGATCCCCTACCGGTCTCCTATCCGTCCGCAGTAGCGTACACAGTAACGGGGTGCTGCCCGGTGTACACATGCTACTGAGAATACACGCATAACGAGGCGCTGCTCGGGCGTGTTCCTGACCTGAACCTATCCTCCTTTCCTGACCTCCGACCGGTGTAAAACTCAGGGGGGAATATTTGGGTGGGAGAGTAATTATTAATTAAAGATCTAGCCGTAAGCTCCGTAACGTTAATCCTGTTCCTTCGCTCCGTTACAGAGGATCCCGTGCAACATCCTCATCGACCGCTTCCTGTAATCCAGCCGGGTACCTGTCTTACTTTCATTTAATCCAACCGGCCGTATCTTCGTTATTTTGTATTCCGACTCGGCCGCGTGCGCATTACCACGATTTCTTTGTATTTATCCGTTAAATCTTTGTATTCCTGTACCGTATTCTAATCCGTCTAATCCTTTTCTTTTCCTTGTATTTTCTTCATAGGGCGGACTCGATGTGATCTACCAATAATCCATTCCTTTTCATTATATTTACCTACAGGGCGGACTCTTGTACTTACTAATCCTTATTTTCCTTTGTATTTACGTATAGGGCGTACCTATTGTAACTACCTCGATTCCATTGTACATATCCGCTGAATAAACCTTTCCTATTATTATACCGAAAAAAAAACCTGTAAGACTTATTTTCCGATCCCTTCCAAGCGATTGACTCTATCTGCGAACTAAAATCTACCTTGCCTCCTTTCCTCCCGCGCGACGGCCCTGGAGCTGAGCATATTCGGCAACAGGAGGAACGGAGGATCCATTCTAACCGACACACAGCACGTCAAATACCGAAACCCCGAGAACGCTAGCTCCTCCAACCGTCAATCGGAACCGCGTGTCCGATTGAGTACCTATTTATTCGCGCAATAAATAATTCCTGCCGGAATCCTGTCCGGAACCGGGAGGAGCTAGACAACTTCGTTCGTTACAAACTGGAAAAAAATTTTTTCACGAAACAATTCAAAAGCACATAACTCCGAAAGTACCTAACGAAAATATAATGTATTATAGTGTTTTGGAAAGCTCTTAAGGTAAGCTATAAGAATATGCATTTAAAAAAGGGGTTCCATTTAAAAATTTCAAGGTCATCTTTACGTGACCTTGAGGAAGTTGTTCAAGGTCATATTTATATTACTATGTAATGCATTGCTTGAAACCGTACAACTTTCATGCTAAACATTTTTTTCGATCTTGTATATTTAAAAAGTTATTTAGAGTAAACTAATAAGGATACATACAGACATACACACACACACACACACACACATACATACATACATACATACCGACATTTTTTCTGAATGTGTTTTTTGGACGTTTTAGAACATTCTAAACATGTTTTCAAAGAAAACTGGAAAAAAAATTTTTTCACGAAAACAAAGCTTCCTCTATGAGGAAGCAATAACTCATTTATATATCATATAATATCATTACTAAATAATAATATAATTTACTAAATAACTCATTTATAATCCTTAGTTTGTTACATTTGTTCCTGTTTATTTCAATTAATTATATAGAAAATATTGTAAGACATGAAATTATTATGTTCCAAAATTAAAATATATCTAAAATTACAAGTCAAATGTACAAAGTTATATTAAGATAAGTAAAAAGTATTTGCTAATATGTGTGTTCAATATTATTTATTATTATAATTTAATTCTACAAATCATTGTCAAAATTTAGAATTCATTGTTTACAGCTTTTTCCCATTGCCAATTTACAGCACCTTCTTTCATAAAATAATTGGCGAATTTCTCTCTATAGACGCGTGCTAAGTTACTGGAAGATACATTGTCCACTTGCTTTCTCATACTCTGAATAGCAAGCGATGGTTGTTTGTCGTTATCAGTGCAATTTAAATATCTTCTATCTCTAGAATGCTTTAGAAGTTCTTTACTAATAATAAAATTATGCAAACATAATGTGGCTAACACCATTATTTCAGCTTTTTTCACATATGTGTTAATTGGTCTTCGGAAAATTCTCCAGCGTGCCACAAGGATACCAAAAGCACTTTCAATAACTCTTCTTGCTCTGCTTTGAATTTTAATAATTGTAAACCTTTTTTGTTAGGTCTAGTTGTGAACGTCTTGGATAAGGACGCATCAGATAATGTGATAATGGATACGCCTCATCACCTATCAAAACGAATGGTAATTTATACTGGCCAATTTTAGAAGATGGAGGTACATTTAAAGTATTTTCTTCAAATTTTGCTTTTAATGCACTGTTAGCGAATACTCCTGCATCACTACATCGACCTTCCGCTCCTACATCAACCAAAATAAATCTGTAGCGTGCATTAGAAACAGCAGTACGATTTATACTATGAGTTTTTTTATAATTGAAATATGTGGAACCGCTGTGAGGTGGAGCCTATAATTACAAGTTTTAATAATATTATTGATATTTACTGAAATGAAACATACAAGGAAAGCTTCACTAAACATTTACTTCTATCTGAATATGTTTCCCATCTATAGCTCCAATACAATGGGGAAAATTCCAGATTGTTTCAAATTCCTTCAGCGATTTTCATCCATCCATCTTTGTCTGGTACAGGTAGAACTAAATCTTTCAATTTAAGCCATATTTCTTTGCAAGTTTCATGAATTATTTTTGAGACAGTATTTGGTGCCATATTTCTTTGCAAGTTTCATGAATTATTTTTGAGACAGTATTTGGTGCGACTCGAAAAGCATATAGATTTCATACTGTCTCCACTTGCTAAATACCTTAAGCATATTTGTAGTCTTGTATGTGAAGCAATTGGTTCTCTAATATTAAATTATTTTTCAAGTACCTTAAGCATATTTGCAGTCTTGTATGTGAAGCAATTGGTTCTCTAATATTGAATTGTTTTTCAATTCCGGGACCTACTATTAATAGCAGATCTTCAAAGATATTAGCATCCATCCTTAAATAATTAAAATATAGTGAAGAATCTGTCATTCGTAACATA
>NW_011963864.1:0-3741 GCF_000949405.1 Vollenhovia emeryi
CCTCCATTTTTTCCCGGGCACTGACGTTCTTCCGTCTAAAGGACAACGCCGATTGGATTAGCTTTACTCGATATTTACTGCTTCGTTGAGCATTGTAGAAAAAAATGGTTCAGAACTTTTTGACTCAATTTTTAGTCGGGAATAACGCTATATTATTAGTGGGCGCTATTTAATTAACACCATGTATACCCAGGATACTCGCGGAGTGAAACTCATTATACCTACTGGGGGGGGGGGGTTGTCGCGGAGTTACTGGCTCTACCTATCGGACAGCGATTTACTCTCCTCTCAAGCGATAATTTTTCACCGTACAGAATTTTCTACGATTTTTACACAACAGGTTCCTGTTCGGGCGCCATGTAACGCTTCCCTTTTCGGTTTCCGGGACATTTTGGCTAGCGGAAAGGCTCCGATAATCTGCTCGCTGATACGTTGTCGAGGCAGCCGCTCGAAGGCTGCGCGGCGGGAGATAAGAAAGACGACTGGTATAGCCGGAAATACCAGGAGGTGGAAGAGCATCCAGAATTAAATCCAGATTATCGCATCGAGAACGGCCAACTCCATCGGCATATTTTACACACGCTCGACTTTAACGATACTCCCGAAGCGCAGCAATGGAAGAACTGCGTTCCCAGTGACCAAAAAATAAAGATACTGCAAGAAAATCATGACGATCCTACCGCGGGATATTTAGGCATCATTAAAACCATAGTACGCCTGGCCAAAAGATATTACTGGCCAGGAATATTCCGGGAAGCTGCGCAATATCTTCGAAATTGCAAGAGCTGCCAGAAATTCAAGGTGGAACAACAAAAACCACCGGGGAAACTCCACGCGCTCGACGTTAAAGAACCATGACAAATAGTAGCCGCCGATCTCTTTGGACCGCTCCCGAGATCAGAAAATTTAAATACGTGGCTCTTGGTTTTCCAGGACAAGATGACCAAATGGGTCGAGCTACAACCACTCAGAAAAGCCACGGGAAGCGCAATAGCAAAAACTCTCCGCGAAAGAATATTATTTCGGCACGGGTGCCCGCAGACTTTAATATCAGACAACAGTCGACAATTCATTTCGACCGAAGTTAAAACCGTCCTTAAGAAATATGGGATAACGTACCGTCTAATACCACCATATACGCCACAGTGTAATCCTGTTGAAAGGGCGAATAAAGTTATGAAGACCATGATCGCCCAAACAATTGAAAAATCGCAAAAGAAATGGGATAGATTTATCCCGGAATTGGCATTCGCATACAACACCGCGCATTGCGAGTCGACGGGTTACACGCCGGCCTATTTAAATCACGGCCGAGAACTGCGATCGTCCGGAAGCACCGAGCAAAAAATAGTAAACACGGGGCAGGTACCCCCCGAGACACGGATCACGCAATTACACGAAGCGCTAGAACTCGCTAGAAACAAGCTAGCGCATAGTTTCCAGAAGCAGCAGCATCATTACAATCTCCGACGACGCGAATGGAAACCCCGGGTTGGAGAAAAAGTATTAAAACGGACACACGAGTTATCTAACAAAGCAGCCGCTTTTAATACAAAACTCGCACCGAAATACGAAGGACCGTACATAATTCACCGGGTGCGATCGCCTGTCATCTTCGAGTTTAAAACAAACGACGCGAAACCGACAGTAAAACGCGCACATATTCGCGACTTAAAATCGCATAATGGTTAAAGGGCCTGTACTTTGTCGTAAACTAGTTAAAGAGTCTGTACTAGGCCGTGAGCCTCTCCTCCCCTCCCCTTCTCCCCCGCTTCCACTATAAATTTCGCGATCCGGAAGCGGAGCGCAGTAGGTCATCGAGCAAGCCAGGATGACGGACCCGACATGCAGGATCCCGACGCTCCCGCGGATGACGGCGCCGCCCGGCCAAACCATCTCGAGCGGGCGTATCAACACCGGCCCCCCGTAGAAGGAGAAGCGACGCGTCCTCCTGAGGAAGGTGCTGACGCGCCGCATCCGGAGCATTCCCGAGATGCTCCGTCGCGGACTGGCGGGGCGAAGACAACCGCCAGAAAACATCCCGGCGTTAGACCTGAGCGACGAGGAGGACGACTCGCCGCCAACCGCTACTCCCGTCAACGCCGTTGAGGCGCCCATTACGCCCGTCGTCACGACGGGCGCCGGCCGCTCGGCCACGGGGCCCACCATCCGCGCGATTGAGATTATTCCGCCCCACACGTTTCGCTTGAAACGAGCAGCCGCGTCGGGGAAGAACACCAAGGCCAGGATTTCGAGCCCGGCGGTTCCGCTAGCCCGGACGACGCTCGGGGCCCCCATCGCCTCAGCCGCTCCTACGACTACGGCCCCTAAAGCGCCGGCCGACGTTGCCGCCGCTCCGATCGCTCAGCCTGCCCGGGCGACACCCGAGACCGCCACCACAATCACCGTAGCCGCACCGGCCGCGGCCCCGGCTCCCCCGGTCTTGCCACCCGTCCGAGCGACAATCGGAAACGCCGTCCCCGGCGGGCCCATTCGAGCCGACGCCGGAGCACATCGTCTACCGACACCTCGAGGACGCTACCACGGATGCCCCGGGATCCATTTTATATCATCCGCTCTTCTCCGCGAGAGGAGAAAGACATAGAGGTCGACGGATGTCTCCTGCGAGTGCCAGTGGGCGTGAAACGCTGCCGCACCCGGATAGGAAGCGTAAAGTACGCGCTATGCCTTGATCCGGCAACTGGGACGGTAAGACATTGGACGCGCCGTCAACTGTAAATATTACCCGCGATTATTCCGTAAACATCCTCTCCTGTTCGGTTTCAGCGCGATAATATATATACTCCTGTACACTAGTTTTAGAATTAATATTCCGTTTCCGTTTTCCATAAATTAATCAGTGTTACTACAATTGCGTTTCAATAATTAAAATATATACCTGTTAATCTCGTAATTCTAGCTGGACAAATTGAATTATATTCTCTTAATTCATACCACGTACTAATTACCGTAGTAATCATATAAAGTACCTCGTTCCGTTCCTAAGTAAGATCCACGCGCCGAAACTAATCCTTACTTTTCCTTGTATTTTTTATCTAGCGGCGCACCTTTTGTAAAACTCCGATACTAATCCTATATTTTATCCTTATATTTTGACACAGGGCGTACCTATAATAATTCCTACGTCATTCCTTGTATCAGATCCTGAATAAAGTTCCTCTCGTTTCAAATGAAATAAACTCTCACGATTTATGTATTTCCTATCCTCTCAAGCGATTCTGCCTAATTAACTTTTAAGCTGAGCATATTCGGCGAATTAAGAGGAACGGAGGATATTCGCGCCGATACACAACACGTCAAAACCGTAAACGAGACGCGAACGCTTTCACCCGTAGTCAAGAACCGCGAATCTAATCAAATAACCGATTAGGCATTCTGAGACAATTAATAACCTGCCGGAGTCCCTTCAGAACCCGGAAACTGGAAAGCGAAGCGTTACAAATGTATTATATTTTGTATGCTCAAATGGTAATTATTTAGATTAACACACCCACCTCCAATAACCTTGGGCTTGACATATGTTGTCAAGGTTACCCTCCTGAGTAACGCTCAGAAGGATTTAGCCGGCGCTCGTTGTTTATTAAAAAGTTATAAAGAAAAGAAGTTTCGCAAATGCTATGTAGTTCACGATATCATGTACGTTTAGGATGGCCTCACGTGGAAAGTTTCTGACACCAGACATACAATTCAAAGAATGTATAAGTGTCTTTGAGTAATAGT
>NW_011963865.1:0-3744 GCF_000949405.1 Vollenhovia emeryi
CAGTAGGTTGGGCTAATACGGCGCTTTTTAAAATTTCGTATCTCGATAACTATTCGTCCAAGCGCAAAATAGTACAATACTTTTCTGTTTGTCTTAGTCCCCTCTACCTTCCCATGACCGGACGTCAAAGTCTTGCGTAGCACCCTGTATATTAGTGGTGGAGATGCATAGAAAGAAGCGGAGTTGTTTCTCCGACTACGCCCCTTTCTCTGCATCTTCACTCCTAAAAGAAACTAACCTAATCTAACTTAACCTATAGTCGGAAAAACGGCCCTTTCTCTGCATCCCTACGCGTAAAAATCCCGAATAATCCCCCTACGAAATGGATTAAGTTAGATTAGGGTTAGATTAGGATTAGGTTAAGTTAGGTTAGGTTCGTTTTTAGGTATGGGGATGCAGAGAAAAGGGCGGAGCCGTTTCTCCAGCTATACTCTTTTCTCTGCATCTCCACTTCTAAAAAACTATGAACTTAATCCATTTTCTAGTCTAATAACGTAGCGGTCCTACGGTGTTCCTATAGAGGAAAAATAACAAGAACCTATTTCCTAGGAGTATTATTCGGGGGTAAATAAATAATATACTTACTATTTATTCCGAATAATGCTTTTTTCCTAGGAAATGGGTTAGATTAGGTTAGTTTTTTAAGGGGTGGGGATGCAGGCTTCGCCTCTTCTCCGCCTACGAATTCTATTTTCAGCTTACTGTAACCGTACTTTTCATCAGAGTTTCACATACATAAAAATCTTATGAATAATGTAGATAAATTAGTATGGCTCGTATGTGTTAAACACAAATTTCAAAGAATTTAAAGGACTCAGAGCCGTGACAGGATGGTAGTGTCTAAATATTCTATTCTAAATTTATTGCGAAAAAATATCACCCTGGCCGAGGTGATATTTTTTCGCAATAAATTTAGAATAGAATATTTAGACACTACCATCCTGTCACGGCTCTGAGTCCTTTAAATTCTTTGAAATAATGTAGAATAAATAAATTACTTTCTGTATAAAAAATATTGGAATTTATCTTTCGAAACCCTCCCCCACTCCCTCAAAACTTTTATGTAAATTTATTTTTTAAATAATTTTGTTCCCAAGGAAAATGAAAAGTCAAAATGACGTCAATCTGATATCAAATTGACGTCATTTAGACTTTTTATTTTTCCTTGAGTTGATTACTCTAAAAAAAACTACAGTTTTCGTTAAAATAGCACTTTTACCAAGAAGAAGATTAATATCGACTTTTTTCTTAGCTGTTAGTATGAATAAATTCACAAGGTACAATCGATCCTAAACAATTAGAGGAAAGTTCTCTATTATGAGATAAGCTCCCAATATGAGATAGTATGGATAATGCTAAATTAATAGGCATTATCTATTGGTTTTGTCGAAATCTGTTTAGTAGAAAAGTTGTTGTTAGATCATGTAATTGTTGTGAATAAAGATTAAATTTTGACGTTAAAAACCTGCTATCTCATATTGGAAGCCTATCTCATAATAGAGGACTTTCCTCAACATTAAACTTGTTTGAAGTAATCCGGTATTTTTTGAGACCTAAAAGTAAGATATATGAAAGAAAATTATTTAATTATTGTAATCTACAATCAAGCGTGAGTTTCCAAGAAAAATTCTGATTTTAATCTTAACGTACGTTCGGGCGAATTCAATACAGTGTTTAGAAATTTTCAACCAACGATAAAGAAACAGTTCGCTTAATTCTCAGTTGTCTGTCAAAATATTCATGAACGCGAGACATTGAAAATATTTCGTCTGAGAGGATTTTGAGACAAGTAATCTTAGTAAGTAATAAGTAATCTAAAGGATCTAAAGTAATCCTTTCTTATGGACTACCTTATTTATAAACTACTTCTCATGTAAAATTTAAACTAATCGTGAGTTTGTAACCGAGCATGACCAAGTCGAAACGTTCAACGTTACATGTATTATATTATATTTATGAATAAAATAGATTTTGAGAACTAATATCTTAGCTCATGAATTGCTCGTCGACTATTTTTATAATCTTTTTCTTTTCTTTAGTAGCAGAAGAAAATTTCTAAATCCTATTGAACGTTCATTAACAGATCAGGGGAGAGTTTCTTGCGATCTTCGCAGTTCAAGTCGCGAATGTGGCCATGGGCACGTGTCGCCCGTTGCGTCGACCAGATGCGGTATACCTATGCGTTACCTGAGAGCACGCGTGCTGCGTTGGATGCTGCGTGTACGCGGTGTTCGCGGCCGCGCATACGCCGGTGCCGGGAACCTTAAGCTGCTCGTGCTTGTAGTCGGGCTGGTACGGCAGCAGCATCCGTATCTTGCCCCAACGATTGAAGAACAAGGCTATCGCACCTGCCCAGACTATTAGAACTAACACTACTATGCCCACCTCGACGCCCCGGATCTGCGAACCAAACCAGTCGCGTCTTTTCGATTATCAGTTCGCGGGTCGGAATGTGAAGACTAAAGATGGGATTAAGTATCTTACAAGCAGATCTAAATCTGTTGACGTAGTTCCGAACACTCCGCGATTACTTCGAAAAATAGGATCGCTTCCAAGTAGACTCGAATCAAATCTTTTATAAGTACTATACTAGAAATTTTACGAACGTTTCTTTGAATCCGAATGTTTATATAAAGCAATTATTTTAATAGACATATCATTTTTATAATTATAAATATTATAGTATCACAAACGTTAAAATTAAATACAATAAAAATATGGTTAAAAATATACGATAAAAAGTTATACTTAAAATCCTTACATTTACGTTACGTTCTTTAAACTAACAACTTTATTCTTAAAGTTCAAATACTACTTACAATGGTTCGATTCTTTGCGACAAAAACTACTTATAAGTATGTCTTGAATCTTGCAGATACTCATTCCAGAATTCGAAACTAGCTAGTCGCGATCGACTTTGCAAATACATATAATATCCAAGCGAGAAATTACTTGTTGCTCAACGTCGAAATGCATGGTGTCGAATCGACATCAGTATGACGGTTTCGATACGACATCGTTCCGATGTCGTTCAACGAGTCATTTCTCACTACACGGAGAGAATTTTTTCTTAAAATTTATCCTGAAAATCGTGTACAATAATTATGGGACAACATGGTATGTTAAAGAATTATATAAGTTTTTAAAATTTATCGGTAATTATTTAGATTTACGGATCACCCTTTTATTTCGACGACTTTGATGTATATATTGTCAAGGTCATGACCCTGAGTGTACAAGAAATTTTAGCCGTCGGTCGGTGTTTGTTAAAAAGTTATTAACAGAAAGTTTAATGAATAGAGCATGATTTTACGATACCATGTACGAAAAATATCCGGAAAGTAAGGTTACAGCATTTAAAAAAATTCAAAAAGGTATATGTATATTTTATTGAAACTTACAGGTGTTGTTAATGTACACTATTTTTCAACATAGTCGCCTTCAATTTCAATATACAGGGTGTTATGTAATACCCGCCTCAACGCTTATTGTGGGATAGAGAGAACTAGACTAAGTCGAAAAGTCCTCTACTACTTTGCAAGTTTTGCAATAGTTAACAAGTTATTAATTATTAAAAATCGCTGTCTTAGGCCGGCCCACTGCTCAATTCAAACGTGCGGCGAGATCGATCGATCATTACTAGGCGCGCGGAGAGTTGTTTATTACAAGCGGCAATGGCGAGCGGCGCGTCACGCTGGACCGCCGCCGTGCATTTCTGACACACACACACACACACACACACAC
>NW_011963866.1:0-3748 GCF_000949405.1 Vollenhovia emeryi
GTTTTGATATATATGGGGCTTACTTCGCTTAATTCTACTTTAGGAACGCCCAAGGATGTGGATCGCAAGGAAGGAAAGTAACTGTTTTGGACTCTTTCTTTTTTTAACGCCTCATGGCTTAGGATATATATTTAAAGAAATAGGAAATACGGTACATGGATTATATACGTCGAGGAGTGTACGGAAAGTGTTGGCTATTTCGAGCCTGGCCACCGCGCTTTTTGGTCTGCGTAAAGGCGTCGCGCTTACTGACCAGCGGGACGGAAGTGGGAAACCTCGGCAGAAGGATCGGATCTGTTTGGGTACCGAAGTCGCAGAGTGTCGGTACGGTTTGTGTCATCAGGCTACGGAAGGTCCTAGGTGGAATATTCTCCACGTAGTCTGATGGGGACAGGACGGCTCGTGGAGTGAGAGGCCTGGAACGCTTTGGTGTCCCACAGATGGGAACGGGCGAAGGTGTCCGCGGTGTACTGGGCCTCTTGAAGAGAGTCGGAG
This sequence comes from Vollenhovia emeryi, assembly GCF_000949405.1. Taxonomy (NCBI): domain Eukaryota; kingdom Metazoa; phylum Arthropoda; class Insecta; order Hymenoptera; family Formicidae; genus Vollenhovia; species Vollenhovia emeryi. The sequence continues at coordinate 496 of NW_011963866.1, forward strand.
ACGGAGTCCGTGGATCCGGAGATGGAGCTCGAGGAGTCGGAGAGGGAGTTCGTGGAGCCAGAACCTCTTTAGACTCGTCGTGCGTCCGTCGTCGTTTGAGGTACTGGTCCAAGGGGATCGGACGCGTCTTTCTTTGGATAGGTAGACAGTCGTCCTGTCGAGGCGGAAGTGGCCGTTCGGATTTCCAGGATCGGGATTTCTTACTTCTGGAATCAGTGTCTATAAAGAAAGTACAGGGTTAGTATCTCAATATGTTACTTCGAGTCTATGCGTTTTACGCAGATCTCCACTCACGATGCAGCGATTTACGCTTTGTTGGCGAAACCATGGCGCCTTGGAGATAAAGCGATCTAGCGCTTGCTGTGCGGCTCGGGCGCACGAGTAGAGCGACTCAGCGCTTTGAAATCGAAGTGGAGCGACTTAGCGCTTTATGTTCCCGAAGGAGAGCGACTTAGCGCTTTATATTATCGAAGTAGAGCGACTCAGCGCTTATATTCCCGAAGGAGAACGACTCAGTGCTTGTATTCCCGAAGGAGAGCGACTAAGCGCTTGTATTCCCGAAGGAGAGCGACTACGCGCTTATATTTGCGTCTAGGGCGCAAGAGACAGCGGCTACGCGCTTGGTCCGTGGCGACTGAGCGCCGAAGTGAAGTGAAAATGCTCGCATTTTCCTCCCTTATATACTGGTGGTCACTGAATTTTACTCCCCAGAGAATCCGCAGCGTAGCGGCGGCGCCGCGAACTAGCGCGGCCGCCCAGCGTGGGGCTAGCGCCAGGCGCTTATGTTGGGGGCCGGGCGCCCTGTGCTAAGCGTCAGGTGCGCGCGACCGCGTGGTTGCTGGGGGGGCCCGGCGCCTGTGGCTGCCGTAGGCCGCCACAATATATATGGTTCTGCTTTTCTCTATACATGATATAAATATGTGCATTCTACATGATATGAATATATATGTATATTTCAGATTCGGAACAGTCTTCATAGGATTTTAATATGATCCAGTTAAATATCATACGTTACAATAATATAATTTTATATGAAAATATTTTTATAATTTTGTATTAAAAAATTTGCTTTTATAAAAGTTTATTTTTCCTCGATTTCCCTAAAAATCGTTATTTAAAGCCTTATCCCACTACCATTCTACTGCCCCAGAATTCATAAAAAAATCGGCAAAACTATTTCGTACTTCTGCAACATATCGACCAGACGTATTCGTGTTGCACACATCAATTTCTGTAAATGTGTACACCTGACTTAACGCTATGTCGTCTTTTTCGATGTTTCTGGAGTACATTCTTTCGGATATAGGCATCATTAATTCATTTTGCAACATGAAATTATGCAAAGCAGTCGTTGCTTGAATAATTTTTACTGCTGTGTCCAAAGAAGCGCTGATTGGCTTTCGATAGACTCTCCACCGAGATGTGAGAAGTCCAAACGCGTTTTCAACGACACGCCGAGCTCTGCTTAAACGGTAATTGAACACTTTCTTTCTTAAATCAAGATTTTTGCTTCGAGGAAATGGTCGCATCATACATATATGGCGTTAAAGCGAACGCTTCATTTGCAACCAATACAAATGGAAGTTTTGGTTTATTTACTCCTACTTGGGTTGGTTTCGGAAGATCCATCTTTTTATTCTCGAAAAGGATGCCAATATCTCTATTTCGAAAAACGCCTCCATCGCTTCGACGTCCTTCAGCGCCAATATTTAGCATCAGGAAACAGCAATTGGCATCGCTAATTGCCATTAAATTGATGCTGTGTCTTCCTTTGTAATTGTAGTATGTTGATCCACTATTAGGTGGGGCCTGCAACAACACGATTGATTTTTAATATTTTTAACCTTTAAATCTCTCTATATGTATGTATGTATGTACATACTGGAGTGAACTCACCTATTGTTCCGGCTGTCGCCAGTTTTGCCGAGAGAGAAATACTTTCAGTAGAATCCTTCTCTGTTTCTCATTGTCAGTAGCATTAGAAAGAAACAACAATTCCACCAAAAGCACTTCTCTCTCTGTTCGTGCAATATATTGGTTGAGTTTGTTTGCATATATGTCTATGTTTCGCAATTATTTTCAGTTTATTGAGTTCACGTATTTAGTTAGATGTTATGCGTCTTGTATCTTATGTATAACGTCCCTTTTAAATTTAAGTTACATTTGTGAGCGCTAGATAGATGGCGCAAAGAGAAGGGAGAGAAGTAGAAGTCTTTCGTCAACGCACGAACGAACGTCGTTGTAAGCCACGTATTCAGTATCCGAATAAATATCAAATCTAAACTTTAAACAGTGTGAAAAATCATTTAATACGTGCCGATCCTCGCATGAGGACACTACACTCTCGGCAAAACTCTCTAGCAACTGCCAGAACAATAGGCGAGCTCACTTCAGTATGTATGGAACTCAATGTTTTTAATAATCAATAACACTGGAATAATAATAATAATAAACTTACTTCAACGTCTACATGTTTACCATCTACCGCTCCAATACAGTGTGGATAATTCCACAGAGTTTCAAATTCCCTGGCTACTTTATGCTATTTATCTGCCATTGGTTTCAGAAATACTTTTTCTTTTAATTCCTCCCAAATGATTTGACATGTTTCAGAAATAATTTTTGAAACTGTAGTATTTCCCACACGGAATCACGAGACACGGTAGTGTCTCGCGCCAAGTGTAAGCGAAGCTAGTACCACGCGCGCGAGACCGACCGTGTAAGTTTACGCGAGTACACGACTTGATGGGCCCTCAGATTTTTGGATCTCAACAACGGCTGATCCCACGAAGTTGAGACTGCGCTTAATCGATAGCTTGAGTACGATTTGCATAGTAAAAGTATTTTTACTTTTCTCCTACGTGCCCCATGAGTAGAGATATTGCAATGCAAAGTCCAAGGGTCTGAATTTTCACGTAATTTTTTTTAAGAAACGTCGTCGTCGTCGTCGTGTCGTCGTGGTCAACCAGGCCAAAATCCATCTCACTTTTCTGCCGCAACGTGGCATTGGCGTTGCTATCGCGTATCCACGTAGCGTCTCGCGCCAAGTTTGAATAAGTCTAGGTGTATTAATTCCGTAGTTTTCGGTGTCTAGGTGTATTAATACCTTGAACTGGATGTCCACGTATCCCAGGTCGCCGATGACGACGTCCAGGCAGTGCGCCTTGAACTCGACGTCCACGTGTTCCAGGTCGCCGATGACGACGTCCAAGCAGTGCGCTCCGTAGTTTTCGGTGTCTAGGTGTATCAATAC
>NW_011963867.1:0-3747 GCF_000949405.1 Vollenhovia emeryi
ACATATATATATATATATTTATATATATTCTGTCTATGACGTATATCCGCACATGAAAATATCCACATGCTGCATAACCTATATTTTCTTCTCTTCCAGAGTGCCAAATGGTGTCGAACTGGAATTCAAGATTTATGATTGTTTACAGATCACTATTATGATTATGAGGCCTACTTCAGACGTATGGAATTATTTCAATATGACCTTGTCCCAAAATGGAAAGAGACAAGCCACGTGTAAATATTACAACACTAAATATGAGTTCCCCAATGCAACAAGAATGAGGAAGCATCTGTTAACGCTTTGCACCAAAATCGCAGCAGATGTGAAGGAAGAAATTCCTGGACATTCAAGAGACTTAACAACTCGGACTATTCCAACTGTTTTCATCCAAGGACAAGGACAAGGACGATCCGATGCCAATAGCAAGTACATCTTCATCCGGAGACGAACATGCTTTAGCTTCAAGATACAGGCAGTCATCACAGGCATCAAGTAGCTCTCTTCCACTTCCACTACCAAGTACAAATAAATTACCTAGTAAGAAATGCAAATTGATGACGGGATATGCTGACTTTATCACTGCTAAAGAGCAGGAGAAAATGGATGAAGCTATTGCACGAGCTGTGTATGCCACAGCTACCCCACTGTCTATATTTGAAAATCTACATTGGCAAGCAGCATTCAAATTGATTCATCCTGCGTATAAACCTCCCTCAAGATTTTTATTATCTAATATGTTGCTTGAGGCCGAACATGAAAGAGTGCAAGTTTCAATTAACGAAAATATAAACAATGCCAAGTGTCTATGTTTGTTAAGTGATGGCTGGACAAACTGTCGAGGCGAAGGTGTAATTAACTTTATAATTACAACACCTAAGCCAGTGTTTTACAAAGCTATAGAATCCAATACTAATAGACAAACATCAGATTTTATTTTTGAGGAATTTTCACAGGTAGCTGATGATGTAGGTCCGGGAAAATTTATGGCACTCATTACTGACAATGCTGCCAACATGAAAAGTGCATGGAAAAAGTTTACTGAAAAGTATCCACATATAACAGCATTTGGTTGTGCTCCTCATTCAATCAACCTCTTCGCTAAAGATATCTTAAAACTTGATTCCATTAAAGTTATAGTTAATAATACAAAACTGGTGATAAAAAATATTAAAAATAGTCATGTTCCACTTGCTGTTTTTAAGTCTAAGCAAAAAGATAAATATGGCATAAAATCTATTGCCCTCAAGCTACCATGTAAAACTCGCTGGAATGCTATTCATATTATGATAGATAGCATGTTATGTAACAAAGCTGCTCTTCTTGAAACAATGATTGATCCTAAAGTGACATTACTTAACTCAGTGAGAAACATACTCGTTGATAATGATAATTATTGGGCCCAATTGAAGTTGATTGAAGAATTGCTAAAACCAATTGCAGTTGCAATTGCTGTTTTGGAAAGTGATTCTGCTGTTATTGCTGATGTACCGCAAGCTCTTGCTATTATGAGGAGTAATATTTTTAATGTATTGGAGAAATGGCCGCTTTCCAACTTTCATGAAATTGAAAAAATTAAACAATTACTCATAAAAAGAATAATATTCTGCTGCAAGTCTATTCATATGGCTGCCAATCTTATGCACCCCTTGTATCGAGGTAAAGTGTTGTCTGAAAGTAACAAAATAAGTGCAATCGAGTTCATTACTCAGCAGTGCCAACACCTCAATCTAGATACAAGTCTAGTCGGGGGGCGTCCAGAAGTAATGGCTCTGCCAAGTCCTGGGCGTCCCCCAAGTAAAGCACAGCGCAGTCCACCGTGTGGTTTTAGTGCGGTAAGCCCAGCGGTCGCAATGTCAGCGGCCGCACCCGATCGCCATTAGCGGGGCAGTCCCACATAACCCGGGCCACTTAATGTAAACTCCCTTCCCGGAGGGGGGCCCGGGTATCCATAAAAGATTTCCACACGTTAAAAAAAAAAGATACAAGTCTAGTGTTGTCCAATCTGGCAGAGTTCAGGACTGACAGCGGGATATGGTCCAAAAAAGATGTGTGGAATGCTGCTGTGCACACCACACCTGCAGTTTGGTGGCGTGGCCTTTGCACAGATCAGCCGCTCATGCTTTTGGCGTCAAAACTGCATGAAATACCAGCATCATCAGCTGCCTGTGAAAGAGTGTGGTCAGTATATGAGAGTGTCCACACAAAACGTAGGAATAGGCTGACTTGTGATAGAGTAAATAAACTGACAAAAATAAGATGGAACCTAAATCTCTTCTCAGTCTCTGCAGCATGTAAACCTGTTAAGATGTCCCCGTCCCCGTCCCCTCTAGAGATGAGTCAATTTGAGAATTGTATACTGAGGGTCGATGTCGATGCAGAAAACAATAATTACAGCAAAGACATAGATTATGAAGTCGAAAAAGATGAAAGTGATAGTCAGGAGGAAACTTATAGCAGTGATTGTGATTCCATTGAATAAAAAATATATTCTTTATGTGATAAAAAAACAACATGCAAAGTTGTGATGAAATTATTATTTTTAACAAATCGTTTTGTTTCAAGTTTAATATGTAATAAAATTTTTATTATTTATTTGTTAAGAGATCACTGAGAAGTTCAAATTCCATCAGTAGTAAGCCACTGAAGAGGTTAAAGATAGTGGCTTACCACTGAAGAAATAAAAAAATTATAATACTATAAGGCTCTTAGTAAACACATTGTGGAACTATAGTAATCGACTATACACACAGTGTATAGTCTACACTGTGTATAGTCGATCACTATAGTTAATATCAAGACTGTAATTGTCAAATAAATTTTAATAAAAAAATATGTACACGATTTTGTTCCCCTTTCTATATATAAAAAATGAACAAAATGTGGACTTTTGCTTATTTTTCCTCCTTCTCCATATTAAATATCCATATTAAATCTCCAATTAAATAATAGTGTAAAAATTCACAATTACCATATTTTCCTATTTTTCCCAGCCTTGGGAAAAAAACGGTAAAAAACCCGGTTTTTTTCCGAAAATGTCCGGGTTTTTTTCAGTACTCACAACACTAACCGTGCCCCTAACGGGAACCTACTTCCTTCGTCTTGAGCCAATTGCAAAAGTGTACGTATCGCCAGATAGGGAGCACTGTTAGTGCCATACGTAACTGTCGTTAATCGAGAATCTACAGGGTCAACCGCCGGATCCGGGGACCACACGATCCTCTGACAATCCTGATCGGCAGGCACAACCCCGATCTGTCTGAACATTTTCACGATATCTGTGGTAAACACGAATCGATATCTGCGCCAATTCAGCAATATCAATGCAAGATCACGCTGCAACGAGGGACCTTTCATCATATAGTGGTTCAAGGAGTAACCTCCTTTTGTCTGACGAGAAGCGTCAAAGACTACACGTAATTTCCACGCCGTGCCCGAGCACTGCACAACGGCATGATGAGGCAGGTACCACGCCGAAGCGTTGGCAATCTCCTCTGAAGGCACTCGTTCCATATGTCCGAGCGACTTATATGTCTCCATAAACTCTCGATATGATCGCGCTAATCTCGCGTCCCGTGCAAAGCGACGATGCATTGACTTGAGGGAACCTAACGCCATTCCACGCGTTTCCACAGCGGCCTCCGGAAGGCCAGATTTGAATGGAAGTCGTACTACGTATCGACCCTCCGCGTTTCGCGAATGCGTCTGGCTAAATAACTCGTCGCAACTCTGCTCCTCGTTATTCCA
>NW_011963868.1:0-3747 GCF_000949405.1 Vollenhovia emeryi
AACTATTTCTGTTTATTTGCAATATGTTTTGTTACTCAATTATATTTTTTCTGGTTCTTATTACATAAAAATAACAGGACTGTATGAAGATAGTATTCAGAATTACTCTTGAATTTAAGCGTCAGAATCTGGTTCTCTCAGCAAATCTCGTAGATAACTTTTGACTTCTTTAAACGTAGATTAATTGCATGAAAAATATCAATACGCTGAAAAGAACGAATGAGCAGAATGCTCCAAAATATTCAGGATTTGCGAAATAAAAGAGCAACAAATTCAGTTGTTCCGCGTGCTAGAAGCACCCTCGAAGATTCATAAAATGAATTGGCGTGGATGTGCTAATAGCACCACTTATTAATTTGCATTAATGTGCTGAAAGCACCTTACGAAAGCAGAATATAAAGAACGAGGTTTGCTGATAGCAACAAATATGCAACTTAATGCATTAAGCAACTGAATGCTGATCAAAGAACTTAGCTCGTAGCTGCGAGAGAAGTCTCTTTCCTCCCTTTCACACCCGCTCGCTTGTCCTGTCTTTAGAAGGCACTTTGTTTGTTTGCTTGCCACATACGTTCTACGTATTTCGATGATTGTGCTCCAGATATAATCAGTAATTCCAAGTTCCAACTTCAATATCCACAATCAGAACCGATCAAACTCAAATTCTATGCAGAAAGGCCACTCACGAAGTTAATAACATCTGTGAATAACTCAAGAAGGAAAGCAGGACTGTTAAATCAATAAAAAAACAGACGAGCTTCGCTCCATCACCAAGACGAGAAAACGACAGCGTCACAACATTCTCTCTCTTTCTCTCTCTCCTTCTCTCTCTTCTAACATTTCCGCCTGCCGTCGTTAACGAGGGTTAACGAACTTTCTAATCTTATGCTTGAACTGGGAGAGGACAGATCTTTGCAATTGGTCGTTTGAATGTTGAAGTTTGGGTTTTTACTGTTACAACGCGAATGTGTCCGTCCTTTCCTGGGTGAGTCTCAACGATTCGACCGAGAGGCCACTTCGATGGTGGATATCTTTCATCAACTATTAATACTAATGATCCGATAGTCAGCGACGGTTGAGGCTTATTCCACTTAAAAATTGAGAGATGTCTTTGAAGACATTCAGTAGACCATCGAGACCAAAAACTGTCAAGCATTTGTCGTATTAATTGCCATCGAGATAGATGCGTGATCTTAACATCTTCGAGTGATGGCTCCGGCACGATGATAGGCGCATTACCTATGAGCTGGGGTTAGAACGTTTAGATCATCAGGATCATCTGTTAGGGCACACAACGGTCTTGAATTTAAGACTGCTTCAATTTGAGTAAGGAGGGTTGTCATTTCTTCGTACGTGAGGAGATGATCTCCGACAACTCTTCGTAGATGAAATTTTGTGGACTTTACTCCTGCTTCCCATTTACCTCCGAAGTGAGGCGCGGATGGAGGGTTAAAAATCCATTGTGTCCCATTGTTCGCTAACAGATTCGCAAGATCGCCAAGTTGCTTTGATGCTGCAGCAAATAGTTTTTTGAGCTCAGCGTCAGCTCCTTTAAGATTTGTTCCGCAATCACTATGAAGTGTAGCGCAGATTCCTCGTCTAGCAGTGAAACGCTTATAGGCAGCGATGAATGCTTGGGTGGAGTAATCGGTGACAAGCTCCAAGTGAATTGCTGATGTGGCATGGCAAACAAAGAGAGCGATATACGCTTTGTACTGACGAGCATTTTTACCTCGCTATGTCTTCAGTATGAGTGGTCCAGCATAATCGATTCCAGTATGGAGAAATGGCCTGGACGGTTTGACTGTAAAAGCTGGTAACTGGCCCATGAGTTGTTGAGCTCGTTGCTGGCGGTATCGCGCACATCGAACGCATTTTAAAATGAAGGACCGAACCGGAGTTCGACCTCCAACGATCCAGTAATGCTGTCGAATGAACGATAATGTGGCTTGCGTTCCTCCATGTAGTGTTTGTTGATGTGCCTCAGCAATAATCAGTGTAGATAGCGGTGATGACTTTGGTATTATGAGAGGGTGTTTCGCGTCGTTTGGGAGTAATGACGCTTGAAGACGCCCACCAAGACGAAGTAGACCTGTTGAATCTAAGAATGGAACAAGACGAACTAAATGATTAGATCGAGACAGATTCAATTCCTTCATCAATGTATCTATCTCTTTGTGCAAGCTAGTTTGTTGGACTTTGCCGATCCAAAATAGCTTTGCTTCTTCTAATTCGAGAGTGGTAATAGGCTTTGCTGTGATTGAAGAGTCTGGAGTTTTCTTCAAACGAAGAATGACTCTCCGACATAATGCTGTGACTCTGAATAATTTTGTCAAACTGGAGTACCGAAGAAGAAGGTCCCATGGTTCAGAAGTTCTGACAATTAAATTTGTGAGTACTTGAGACTTGCGTTCTTCGAGGTGAACTCGTTGAATAGTTTTGAATTTGTCAGTAGGCCAAAAAGATGAAAGTTGAGATAGCCATAAAGGTCCATTCAACCAGGCAGGATTTTCCTTTAGTTGGACAGATGATAATCCTCGTGTTGCGAGATCGGCCGGGTTTTCCTTTCCAGAAACAAACTTCCATAATGCATGTGGCAAGGTCTCTTGAATGAAGCATACTCTGTTTTGCACGAATTCTTTCCACTTAGATGGATGCTGGCTTATCCATGTATAAGTAACGGAGGAATCAGTCCATAAATATATTGGAGCTGATTGTAATTCAAGCACTTATATAACTTGAGTAGTTAGCTTTGTTAGAAGAACTGCTCCTGCTAGTTCAAGCCTCGGAATTGTGAGTCGTTTTAGAGGTGCAACTTTCGTTTTTGCACAAACCAGGGTGACCTTTGTATTTCCATCAGGAGATGTTGCTCGCAAGTATACGACTGCTGCCATAGCTCGCTGAGATGCATCACAAAACCCATGTATTTCGAGTTTCGTGTCAGAAGTGCTGCCTAACCATCTAGGAAAAGTCAAGCTTGAAATCTCCTGTAGATCTTGAAGAAAATTAATCCATTCAGCGGAAAGAGGTGATGGCAATGGATCATCCCATTCGAGCTTGAGAGACCACAATTCTTGCAATAAAATCTTTGCTTTTATACTGATGGGAGAAAGAAAACCGAGAGGATCAAAACACTTTGCTATGGTAGATAAAATAGATCGTTTGGTAACAGAACCAGTAGATATATTTTTGAATTGGAATTGGAAGGTATCCATTAACGGTTGCCAGAATAAACCTAAAATGTTTACCATGGTATTATCTTCGATGGCAACTGATGAAGAAAGGATCTTCTTATTTTGAATAAATGCTAATAACTCTGGGTGATTGCAGAACCATTTTTGCAGAGGGAAACCGCCTGCCATGCAGAGATTATTTAATTGCGTTACTATTTCTTGTGCTTGCTGAATAGAGTCAGCTCCTCCAAATATGTCGTCAACGTATCGTCCTTTGGTAAGGCTTGGCACTGCCAAAGGGTACTGGTCCCCGTGATCCTTGACCAGTTGTAATAAAGTACGGAGCGCAAGGAAGGGTGCACATGCTAGACCATAGGTTACAGTAGTCAATTGAAAAGCGGCAATATTATCGGACTGGTCAAACCAGAGTACTCGCTGAAAATTCCAATCATCGGAGTGTACCTTTATTTGTCGGTACATTATCTCTACATCTGTAGAAAAAACATAGAGAAATTTTCGCATCCAGATTAAAACATTGAACAAATCAGTTTGCAATTTCTCTCCGGTATGTAAAACT
>NW_011963869.1:0-3748 GCF_000949405.1 Vollenhovia emeryi
ACGGTAGATCGCACTACTCTCTACAGGAGGAGGAAGGAGATGGAGGTGAAGAAAAGAGGAGAGGAGAGGAAGAATGAGAGAAGGAAGGCACAGGAGAGAGGGAACACAAGGAGGAAGCAGGAAAAGAAATAAGGAAAGACGAGACAGGACGGAGGGAGAGAAGGCAGAAGGTGAAAACAGGAAATGGAAAGAGGAGGGAAAGGATACTGGAGAAGAAAGGAGGAAAGAGGAAGGAGGGACAAGGGTAGGGGGAGGGCCGAGGGGAGGGGGGTAAAAGTATGTAAAGGTCGCATATGGCCAGGTCGCGGTAGGAGAGATAAGGATATGGCTGTAAAGGGTTCGGGAACGCTCCCTTCAAAAGCGCCACTGTATTTCGAAAGAAATAAACAGACTACTACAACTACTACTATGTACAGGAAAAATCCGAAGGCAGAAGTTTCAAGAGGCAGATGGGTACGACAGCAAGAATTTTACAAACTTGTCAAGAAACCATAAAAGACCTAACAAATCGTATTCAAGAAGAAAGACATAATAAAATAGAACTAGAAAGACAAGTATTAGTGGAATACAAACAAATGAGACAATCATATGAAACACATTTACAGAAAATAGAAGAGCAATTAACAATTGCTAATAAGCTAAGAGAAGAAAGAAACAATTTATTAAAAACTCTTGTCAGTAAACAAAATAATATTTAAAAATTGGAGACTTATATAGTATTAACGTTTGTGACGTGGCGGATTAGCTGCCGCGTGCCAGCTCCCCACTGCCGTCCCAAGGCGCGGTGTCAGTCCGCCCGGGAAAGGAGGATCCGCGCGAGGCTGTAGGGAAACCTCCCGGGGTCGCAAACACACCTTTTTTTTACTTGCCCGCTTACCCGAGAATTTTTTTTGTATTTTTGTAACGCGCCCATCGGGCGTCACCGAGCCGACCGGATCAGCGAGGGGACCAACGGACGGTGTGACCGAGAGGCGAGAGGAGAGCTAGAGACAAGAGGCGAGAGTGCGAGGACACCAGCGGCCGCGGGGAAGCCGAGGGGCCAGACGAAGAGCAGGGCGAGTCGAGGGGCGCGGGCGAGAGGCGCCGACGGACGATGACCGCCGAGGGGCCGAGCCGCCCTGGAGCCTGGGGCCCGAGCACGCGGAGTCCCACCTGAGGGGCGAGAGACGAGGCGCCAGCCGGACAGTGAGCCGAGGGGCGAGCACGGGCGGAGGTCCCCGGAAGGTCAGCCGGATCGGCGGAGCCGAAGGACCAACGCGCCGGAGAGCGGGCCCAGGATCGACCGCCCCGGCCCTGCGAGCCGCGCGGGGTGAATTTCGCGCCCGGAAGCACGCTGACAGCGATCGCGCCCCTGCGGACCCGGCGACACGCCGGGCGAGCGACCCCCTGATTGGCGGATCCGCGGCGCCGCTATCTCGCGCAGCCCCTTTTCGCAATCGTAACGAGCGATCGGGTGATCGACCCGCTCGCGCCGGATCTTCCGCTTTCGTTCGCGGATCCTCGACCCGATAGCGTCGCGTGGCAAAGTGCGTTTGGCGTCGGCGATACAGTGGCCGATCACGTGTCGAGGCCGTGGCCAGAGACCGAAGAGAAGAATGGAGACCGCGCCGTGGGACTCAGGAGGCGTACCGGTGAGGTGGCCCTCGAGGGAAAAATTCTACTGTAAAAGCCGCGTGCTTCCGAGGGGGTTAGCTCGCGCTCTGGCGCCGCTCCGCGTTCAATTTCGTGTTTCGGGCCGTCGGGCGTCCGCTCCAAGGGGGAGTCGACGCCGGCCATTTCGTGTCTTAAGCGGATCGGCGGTGCCAAGCGCGGGAGCTCCCGGGGAACGGCCGTGGGCTTATCGGGCGATCGTAGCGGGTGGGTACCGGTTGTTGCGACCTCGGAGGGGAGCGTGGAACGGACGCCCCGTGCGCCGTTGTTCGAGCGGGCACCTGTTTGCCTGCACCGGGGAATTCCTTCGCGGCGGACCGGCACGCCGGGTGTCGGCCGCGAATCACGTGTCGCGAGCGTGAACAGCCTTCCGCGGAGAGGCTAGAGAGACCGACGGATCGCGAATTCGCCTCGGCGGAGGCCCCTTGCCTATTCTCTTTTTTTGGTTCTTGTACACGACCTATTAAACCGCCTATGTTATTCTATCTACCCGAGTCGAGATTGATTTCGTGTGCTAGTCTAAGTGTGCGTGTGACGCGTCCCGTCCCGACGTTCCGTTCCCGCGGGCCCGTAACTACGGGATCCCGCCGCTCTACCGACGCGACGGTAGAGAGCAGCCGGCCCTTCTTGCGTCGAGGAGGCTAAATCGCGGCGGTCACCGAGTGGACCGACGCCGCTCTCATCCGGGGAGCGGGTGTATCGCGCGACAAGTACTTGACGCTGCCCGCGAGCGCGTCTGGCGCCCAACTTCGCCTTCGTTCCTTGCCTCCGTTCCGGTGATCGGCCCGGAACGGCGACGGCCGCGTATCGGCCGCCGAAGCCGCCTCTTTCTTCGTCGCGTACGGCGAACATAGGAAAACGCGTGACACGTTATATAGTTTTATAGTTAGTTTATGTTATGTCCTTATATAAATTGCAATATGTTTTGTTTTGAATAATTAAAAATTGGAGACTTATAGTATTAACGTTATATAGTTTTATAGTTAGTTTATAGTTATGTCCTTATATAAATTGCAATACGTTTTGTTTTAAAATTTATATAAAGAATAAAATGGTATGGCTCAAATGTGTTATACACAAATTTAAAGGAATAAAGGACTAAGAGCCGTGACAGGATGTTAGTGTCTAAATATTTTATTCTAAATTTATTGCGAAAAAATCCTGGCCGAGGTGATATTCTTTCGCAATAAATGTAGAATAAAATATTTAGATACTAACACCCTGTCACGGCTCTTAGTCCTTTATTCCTTTAAATTTATATAAAGACATAACAATATACTAGCTACAAAACTATATAACGTTATATTATACTATAATCCCCAATTCTTAATTATTATTATTTAATATAAATACATTTTTTATTTTTCATTTTTGACAATATTTTAATGCAATATTGTTTATTTTATATTTTATTTGGTGCGTTATCTTAACATAATACTATTTATATTATATACATATATACAATACTATTTTACGTTTTGTTTTGTATTATGTTTTATTTGGTATCTGTATAGTACAATTTTCACAATATGTTCATTATCACGAGACACGGTAGTGTCTCGCGCCAAGTGTAAGCGTAGCTAGTACACGCGTGCGAGACCGACCGTGTAAGTTTACGCGAGTACACGAGTTGACGGGCCCTCAGATTTTCGGATCTCAACAACGGCTGATCCGACGAAATTGAGACTGCGCTTAATCGATAGCTTGGGTACGATTTGCATAATAAAAGTGTTTTTACTTTTCTCCTACGTGCTCCAGGAGTGGAGGTATTGCAATGCAAAAGTCACATTTGTTAAATTTTGGATTAAGAAACGTCTTTGTCGTCTTCGTCCCGGTCGTCTTCGTCCCGGTCGTCTTCGTCCCGGTCGTCGTCGTCGTCGTCGACCAGACCAGCATATTCACTTGACTTTTCACTTGACCACGTTGCAATTGACCACGGTCCCGATCGGCTACGTTGCAATTGACCACGGTCCCGATTGGCCACGTTGCAATTGACCACGGTCCCGATTTGCCACGTTGCAATTGACCACGGTCCCGATTGACCACGTTGCAATTGACCACGGTCCCGATTGACCACGTTACAATTAACCACGGTCCC
>NW_011963870.1:0-3748 GCF_000949405.1 Vollenhovia emeryi
TGCATGATCGTCGACCGCGAACCAGCAGCACACCTGGGACCGGCGGGGAGTGCTGTACGTTGACTTCCTGCGCACACAACGTTCCATCAATGCTGCATACTACTCTAACCTTCTGAAAACACACGTGAAACCCGCTTATCGCTCGAAACGGAGGAGCATTCCAGCGCGAAGTGCGATTCTTCTCCAGGATAACGCGCGCCCTCATACCGCGCGTTTTACGCTCGATACAATATCAGAATTGGGGTGGGAGGTACTAGAACGCCCCCCCTACAGACCGGATTTATCACCCTGCGACTACTACATGTTTGGACCACTGAAAGAAGCCCTCGAAGGTCAAAGATTCAACACCGACGACGAGGTAGAGGAGTTTGTGCGCACATGGCTGTCCGAGTTGCCCAAGGAATTCTTCGATACCGGCATCAAAAAGCTTCCGGAGAGGTGGAAAAAATGTGTAACTAGTGAGGGGAATTACCTAGAAAAACTGTAAATTTTTGTAAATATTTTCGATAATAAATAAATGTGTCAGAGCGTTTGTCTCGATCATATTTGAACCGCCCTCGTATTATAATATTGCGGTAATACTACATATTGCAATGTAATATTACATTAATATTACTGATATGTTACATAGAAATATTATACAGTAATATAACAGTAATATTGTGCTGCAAGATATCAAAATGTCGATAACTGACGCGATCTCCTATCTTATCGACACTGATCGAGTTCTCCAGCGGCTTTAGCATCCCCCCTAGAACGCACCTGTGGGGTCCATTCCGACCCCAGGCGAACTTTGAACTACGCTCCTGAGCTAGCGAGTGACATTATCGACTCAGGACCTGAACCATAATTCATTTCAACTCTCTAAAAGTAGAGCTATGTCGGTCGCAGCGTTAGATGTCCGCTGGCAGTGACGCAGCAGCATCGCAAAGCGTGCGTGGGGTCCTTGTTGATCCCAAACGGCCGTTTGCGTTTGTGTTTCGTAACGGTAAGCTAATTTTATATTTTTGCTAGAATCAATCTATCTCATGTGTTATAACGTAAACTGAGCATAAATAGTCATAAATATTATAATATTATATTAATATAATATAATATTATATTATTATATTATATTACATTATATTACATTATATTATATTATATTATATTATATTATATTATATTATATTATATTATATTATATTATTATATATTATATTATATTATTGTTGGAAATAGAGTATTTAGGCCGTTCTGAAGCATTCTCATGTGTTTATGATATCTATCTAGTTTTCTTGTTTCGTGGCAATATGGTTCCGTTAGTTTTCACTAGATTGGTAGTATGTAATGCGTGGTCTGTCCTTTTCTACCCGCGCTGGCCGCGCTCAGTGTCCTGCGATGCATGATTAAGAGTGTACCGTGCATAAAGCTTATTTCGTTGATCTGTTTAGGCTGCTGCTTTATATCCTTTACGTTTCCGTTCCTAAATCGACACGTGTATTATTTTCTATTCTTTGTACAATAGTACACAAATACATACTCAATCACACTGGAAGCTGCTTTAATTTTGGAAAACCTAACAATTATAATATAATATAATATTATAATATTAGATCACAGAGTTGTCTTCTGCTGCGATTGTGCGAGTTGCGACTAAAAAAGTATTTTTTTCATAATTTTTCATAATTTTTAATAATTTTTAATAATTTTCATAATACTATTTTGTATCAAATAAAAATGAAATAATACTTAAAATACAATTTTTTATGGTTTTTCCTCGACTTTTTCCATATTTCAACTTTGCTAATTTCTTCATTTTCATAGTCCCAAATAAATACACTTTTTTAACAGAACATAGCAATGATAATTTCTTTCCAATAGTCTAATGTGTCCTCTTTAAAACCCCGTTTGAATTTTGAAAATCGGTTGATTACAAAAAAAGATACAAATTTTTGTTTAAAAAATAAGATTTTTGCTGATTTTCTGCATTGTCCGGTCTTTAAATGGATTTTTCTTAACTAAACTTGACTGAAACTAAATTTATCACATACCATTCTCTTCTTTATTAAAAAACGAAGAAATTCATGTACTATTAAGCAGGGTTTGGAAGTAACGCGTTACTTGTAACGCCGTTACCGTTACAGTTACTTTTTTTGGTAACGAACTGGTAACGGCGTTACATTTTTTTTCTTGTAACTATAACGGTAACGTAGTTACATTTTTTCAGTAACGGTAACGAATTTAACAGTTACTTTTATCGTTACTTTTTATATTTTTAACCTATGACAATTTTCGTAAGCAGCGTTTCTTATTGGCGCTGCCATTTTGTACATAAGTCACGTGCACCAATCGACCAATCACGCGAACTCTGTCGTCCAATCTCTATGGGCGGTATTCATAGTCGGGTCCAGAGATGCAAACTTTGGGTTCAGAGCACCATCAAAATGTTACACTCGGTACTCACTCACACAGGCGCAACCGTGTCAGTGTGCTGCGAGAGACTCTATAATGGAGTACCAACTTTTATTACAAATAAATAAGAAATATCGATAAAATTTAACGCGTTTATATTTTATGATCCAGATAACCCTATATAATTCTTGTATTATTCAGATAATCCTATATTCCTATATTCAGATTATTTAAATAATTCTATATCTTAAATCTAGATAACACTTATTATATGTGATATATCATATATTTTAAGAATAATAGTAAGTTTAAAATTATTAAAACTTAAATAAATTGAATTTTTGTGGTCTTGCGATATAAAATATAAAATACTTTATTTCTCTTATTAATATTTTAACAAAAAATATATAAGTAAATTTTCTATTTAGTCTGATTTCGATTTAGCATTATAAAAGTAACGGAGAAAGTAACGAATCGTACTTTTTAAGTAACGATAACGGTAACGAGTTACTTTTGAGAATCAGTAACTAGTAACGGTAACTAGTTACTTTTTTGACTCAGTAACGAGTAACGGTAACTAGTTATTTTTAAAAAGTAACTTTCCAAACCCTGCTATTAAGGCCCTTTATCTCTGTAGGATCGGTTTTACAATAAAAAAAAGGGGGATTCATATTGACCCCATGAGTGCGTTAGAAGGTAAAAAAAGTGGTAAATATGCAGAATAGGTCACACCTCACCGATTTCCTCGCCACTTAGATATGTTGTAGGGGAGAGTTTTCTGAGTAATTCCCTGCAAGAATCAAGTGGGGGACGGCATTGGTTTAGGAGATGTAACAAATTGAAAACTGAAATTTTTAATACGTTTTTTGGTAAATATTTAGATAAGGTCAACCAAATGAACTTGATCTTGACATATGTTGTCAAGATCATGACCCTGAGTGACCTTCAAGAAGTTTTTGCCATCGGTCGGTGTTTATTAAAAAGTTATAAACAAAAATGTTTAACCACTAAAATATAATTTTCTGACATCCTATGTACAATAAATGCTTTTATATACCTTCAGTATTGAACGCAGGTAAGAAAAGAGCAAGGGCGGGGGGAGGGCAAAACTAATTCCACGCGTTGTACGGTTCCACATGGGTTTACAACTTTCCACGTGAAGCGAGATTCACTCCACACCTCTGACATAGGATGGGTAGGGTTAGTTTTAACGAAGTGGAGCCCCCCCCCCCCCGAAGGGAGGGCGGAACACACTGTTTTCACGCATACATTTTTCTATCTACATTTGGTGGAGGGGAGTGACTTATACATATATGTGGGTAGAAAAATGTATGCGTGGAGACAGTATGTTCCG
>NW_011963871.1:0-3750 GCF_000949405.1 Vollenhovia emeryi
GGTAGGTAAGGAGAAACGGCCAATGCGAGCCCACAGCAGGTGTCCGTGCGAAATTGTCAATGTTTTTTTTAAAACAATTTAATAAATCATCCAAACGTTTCGACCCGTTTTTGGGTCATCCTCAGTGAAGCTGGGATAAAAGATATGATACATAGTGTTAAACAACTTTACAAAATATTAATATAAATGGGCGCCCGGCCCCCAACATAAACGCCTGGCGCTAGCCCCACGCTGGGCGGCCGCGCTAGTTCGCGGCGCCGCCGCTACGCTGCGGATTCTCTCGGGAGTAAAATTCAGTGACCACCAGTATATAAGGGAGGAAAATGCGAGCATTTTCACTTCACTTCGGCGCTCAGTCGCCACGGACCAAGCGCGTAGCCGCTGTCTCTTGCGCCCTAGACGCAAATATAAGCGCGTAGTCGCTCGCCTTCGAGAATACAAGCGCTTAGTCGCTCTCCTTCGGGAATACAAGCGCTGAGTCGCTC
This sequence comes from Vollenhovia emeryi, assembly GCF_000949405.1. Taxonomy (NCBI): domain Eukaryota; kingdom Metazoa; phylum Arthropoda; class Insecta; order Hymenoptera; family Formicidae; genus Vollenhovia; species Vollenhovia emeryi. Next base: position 486 of record NW_011963871.1, read on the forward strand.
TCCTTCGGGAATATAAGCGCTGAGTCGCTCTACTTCGATAATATAAGCGCTTAGTCGCTCTCCTTCGGGAATACAAGCGCTGAGTCGCTCTCCTTCAGGAATACAAGCGCTGAATCGCTCTACTTCGATAAAGCGCTAAGTCGCTCTCCTTCGGGAACATAAAGCGCTGAGTCGCTCCACTTCGATTTCAAAGCGCTGAGTCGCTCTACTCGTGCGCCCGAGCCGCACAGCAAGCGCTAGATCGCTTTATCTTCAAGGCGCCATGGTTTCGCCAACAAAGCGTAAATCGCTGCATCGTGAGTGGAGATCTGCGTAAAACACATAGACTCGAAGTAACATATTGAGATACTAACTCTGTACTTTCTTTATAGACACTGATTCCAGAAGTAAGAAATCCCGATCCTGGAAATCCGAACGGCCACTTCCGCCTCGACAGGACGACTGTCTACCTATCCAAAGAAAGACGCGCCCGATCCCCTTGGACCAGTACCTCAAACGACGACGGACGCACGACGAGTCTAAAGAGGTTCTGGCTCCACGAACTCCCTCTCCGACTCCTCGAGCTCCATCTCCGGATCCACGAACTCCCTCTCCAACTCCTCGAGCTCCATCTCCGGATCCACGGACTCCGTCTCCGACTCTCTTCAAGAGGCCCAGTACACCGCGGACACCTTCGCCCGTTCCCATCTGTGGGACACCAAAGCGTTCCAGGCCTCTCACTCCACGAGCCGTCCTGTCCCCATCAGACTACGTGGAGAATATTCCACCTAGGACCTTCCGTAGTCTGATGACACAAACCGTACCGACACTCTGCGACTTCGGTACCCAAACAGATCCGATCCTTCTGCCGAGGTTTCCCACTTCCGTCCCGCTGGTCAGTAAGCGCGACGCCTTTACGCAGACCAAAAAGCGCGGTGGCCAGGCTCGAAATAGCCAACACTTTCCGTACACTCCTCGACGTATATAATCCATGTACCGTATTTCCTATTTCTTTAAATATATATCCTAAGCCATGAGGCGTTAAAAAAGAAAGAGTCCAAAACAGTTACTTTCCTTCCTTGCGATCCACATCCTTGGGCGTTCCTAAAGTAGAATTAAGCGAAGTAAGCCCCATAAGCTATTTTCTTGATTTATGAAGTTCTACTATAAAATTCTTGATCAATCAAGAGTCTGCTAAAAAACGATTGAATTGTTTACTTTTAGTAGGGTATAGGTTTTTTTACGTCGTAAAACAGTCTATTAGACTGCAAAAACAATTCAATTGCTACCTCTGCTTGTGATATCGGACTCTTACTCTCAAGGCTCTGTGCAATGGTTTTCTCTTAAGTTTCTTTCCCTTCGGTGATACTTCCTTTTTTTGCAACATTTTGAATTCATTGCTAGAGTTTGCTGATATGGGCTTCGCATAATAATCTAGAATATTCTTGCGGACGGGTGAGTGTTTGTGTCGACAACCAACTCACCGTGACCCTACCCGAAAGCCCATGTCAGCAAAATAGAAATCTTTATTATTCTTAAGATACGTTGACGTTCGGTCCGATTCCTGCGCGTGCACGTGATCCGTCGTTCCTTCCGCCGATCACCAATGAGCCACGCGAACGCTCGCTTCGCGTATGTCAAATGCGCGAGGTGTCTTCCCGAGCCCTGTGACTACCAATCACGCCAAGAGCCCTGGGGTCACCTCAAAATGTTCAAAGTGGTGAGAGATCATTGGTGATCGTCGGAAGAACAAAGAATCCTGCTTCACCATAAAAGCGGCGACTAAAGGAATCGCAACGCCTTTCCCTTTCGTTTCTCGCTTGAGGTAACACGTTATTATTCTTGCGAATTGCGTGCCGATAGAGAGCCGATTCTTACCTCTCAGCTGGTTCAAAGTCTCGCGTATTGTTCATCTACAATTTACTGTAATTAGTTTGTGTGAAATAGTGCGAAATATACATTTAAGAAACAAATTCGTGGATCTCATCCTCAAAGTATCCCACGTCCAGTGAACATCCTTGACGAGTCCCGAACATAGGCGTTATTAATCTCGTTGCACAAAGCGCTTCTTCCAGGTAGAACTTTCTCAGGCTTGTCGTTACCTATTAATCCACAGATTAAATTTCTGAATGTCGGTTTGTAAATAATATTTAAAGGACGCATTTCTCTTCAATTAAATTTTAAAAAATTAAATTATATGTGTTGGAAAGTATTCACGACATCTATTTATCAGGGAGGATACTGACGAGGCATAGCGACATCTACAACTACCACGACAGTCCTTAGGTTGGCCCTACAGGTTTCCCCAGCCCCTTAACTTTTGGTTCCGAGCCTGGTTCCTAGGCTCACGTTCAGTTAGTCGTTTGTAGACCACGTCCTACGTAGCATGTTAGAGGTTACGTGTATTTACACTCTCTGTATATCTTCAAATATACGCCGTTTACACACAACTCACCCTTATCATTTCTAACAGATTATGAGACTTAATCTGTGCAGTGTGTGTTCGCTACGATAGACTTATATATGTTTTTCGGACATATAACGTGACGTGGCAGAACGAACAGTTTTTACTCGAACATTGTTAAGTGAAAGTACAATGGCTGACGAAAGTCTGTCTAGAGATATTCGAGTGACGAAACTCTCAAAGGCAGCGTATAATCGCTGGAGGATTGAGATTCGGGATGCCCTCGAAAGTCATCGAATCTGGGAAGTCGCTAGCAATGTTACGGTCAAACCGGAAGAGGTTAAAACGGACGACGGCGCCGTCAATAATAAGAGAGAGATAGATGATTAGAAGGTAAAGGACAGTAAAGCTCGTTCCATAATACGATCGACTCTAGATGACGCAACATTTGACCAGGTATGTGACTGTGAATCTTCGGCAGACATCATGAGGAGAATTAAAACTATTTATGAGCCAAAGACGCTAAACGTTTTGTTAGAACTGTTACGTGATTTCTTTGGTTACAACTGGAAACCGGATAGTACAGTCGGCACGTTTGTAGCTGGACTTAAGGTTATTGCCCGTCGCATTGAAGCTCTAGAATCAGAAGACTTCGGAAGGAAGTTTAACGAAAAACTTCTGATGGCTAAAATTCTTGGATGTCTACCGAAAGATTTTGATAACTTTGTTACGAGTTGGTCACTTTTGTCTGAAGATGTATCACTGGAATTATTCTTGGAGAAACTTGCAGATGCGGAAAGAAACATTGCAGGGGCCTTATTCTCGAATGAATGTGAAAAATATCTCATACGATAATTTACGAATGTCCCTAGAATATCACAA
>NW_011963872.1:0-3755 GCF_000949405.1 Vollenhovia emeryi
CTATTACATGCATGTGTATAGAAAGTCATCAGCCAGGTTTCGGCGCTTGACCCCATGACTCATATCCGTCCAGGTGTCAAAAATGACAGGTCAGCATCTAGATCGCGGTCTCCTCGCCGTGGAGTACCCCCCCCCTCCCCGCACTCCCCCTCGCCATGGACTCAGCATCTAGATCGCGGTCTCCTCGCCGCGGAGTACCCCCCTCCCCGCTGTCCCTCGCCATGGAGTACTCCCCGCGCCCCGCTCCCCCCTCGGAGCTCCTGGGTTAGAAAGCCCTATATACCCCTACTATATCTATTCGGTAGTATTCCATTCATATACATCTGAGCTCGATGACTGAACGCTACCGCTGTTTTTATCCACAACTCTTCCCGCAGACACTTGGCGCCGATTTCCCTCCTCAAATGATAACATGCCAAATTCCATCACGCGTCTTCCTTCACCACAATATTATATACGGCGTATTCTGTTTTCGCATAATTGCAGTCATACATGCATGGGGATGATGATGATAACGTCTCGTCGCAATACAATTCAACCTCATTCTCGTTGTCACTGTCTAAGGTATTCCTGCTCATAACAGACACGTTTATTTACACTTAGCAATTGTTTCTACACCGTCGCTAAGAACCTGTACGTTGAACATGATGTTTCGCCGAACTCGATCGTTGCGCGACGCTACGAATACTGTGGCTATGATACGCTCGATCGCTCGCGCTTTTATTCCTCCTTCGTCGCCTTGAGAATTCGGGTTGTTATCACCACCATTGCAAATCCGACACACTTCCTGCCTGCGTGATCACGCAGGAATGCTAGACCCTATCTCCCAACCACACACCTCACTTCTTGTGAAATCCGACACGACACACTTCCTGCCTGCGTGATCACGCAGGAATGCTAGACCCTATCTCCCAACCACACACCTTACTTCTTGTGCAAGGTCGCGCGTGTTACAAACCTCGCACTTCCACCGGGAAAAAGCATCTAACGCACTTCCTGCCTGTCGGCTCGCTCCACCGGATATTGCTCTCGTTGTTCCATGTTGTCGCGCTTTTCTATTTTGTGCAAATTGGGCACATATTACACGAAAATACGATATACAATGGCGCACCACATATTGTGCAGTTGTTAAACCTCATTGCGTTTATATTATCGTAACAGTCGATAATGTGTTTACGAGTACTATATGTAAGATCGATGTCTCTGCACTCACACATACACAATTGACATAATTTATATGTGTTACCGTCGGAATAATAACTATATATGGCACACTTCTTCATCGATACATTCAGCGTTAGAATTTCGTGAGGAGACAGTCTTTTCCTAGTAGTAGTCTTTTTACATTCCTCCGAGTCACTGATGTAGTCACTATCATCGAGTAATGGTTGATATTCTTCTTCTTCTTCTTCTTCTTCTTCTTCTTCTTCTTCATCGGTCTCATCTAATACCCTCTCGACATTCTCACTATCATCGGATAATGGTTGATATTCTTCTTCTTCATCGGTCTCATCTAATAATCTCTCGAAATTATCACTATCATCGGATACTAGTTGATATTCTTCTTCTTCATCGGTCTCATTTAATAACCTCTCAAAATTATTGTCGATTTCCATTTCTTCGAAATTATTATTTGCTTTACTGACAGATCTCCTACTGTGGTACAGTGGACTTGCGAACTGATTTATATATCATACGAAAGTCTGTGGAGAGGGGAATGTTTATCAAGTGTACGCGATAACCGCGTACGCGTGCACCTTATATATCACTTTTTAACATTTTTTATCAAGTGTACGTGATAGCCGCATGCGTTAAGTGTCAGACTGTCAACCGCGCGAGTCGAGTTCGATTCCCGGCGAGCCGTCTTTTTTTTCTCGATATTAATTTTATTATGTAGAAGGTGGAGGGGGGACTAGTCATACGGCTCACACGTACATGGTGACCTAACTTCAGTCGCTCTGGGCGGGGCGCGGAGCGCGGGGTGTATGAAGGTCTGTAGGCCTGTTCTTTATTACTGCACTACTGAACTAGTGCAATAAGTTAACATGAAACAAATAGATTACCTCTCATTCCAACTCATTGCACCAGTGTGCACTAGTTCAGGAGTGCAGCAATAAAGAACAGACCCATTGTGTGGGGGCTCCCCCCCCGGCAGACCACCGTGGGGGCTCCCCCCGGCAGACCACCCCGCGCTTCACTCCTGGCTCAGAGCGACCGTGGGCTGGTACCATCCTAGCTATCCTACTCACGCGCGGTAGAATCTCGATCTAACGGGATGCCGACTTAGCCTATGGTGACCAGTGGTTAAGTATTCTTACTTACGTCGAGGATCGCGATATGCCTGACTATCGTAGCTACTCCAGGAGCCAGAGCTTATGACACCGACTTTGGGCAGAGGTTCGTTCTGGCTAAGCTCAGAGAACTGAATGCGAATTCGGGCTCCGATGGCCCGCCTTATATACTGTTCGCCTATAAGGCAAGTGCGGAAGTGGTGATGGGCGGGGGCCCTTCGATTGTTTCCCTGATTTATCAATTTGTACATTAATTAGTACTCCGACTAACTTGAGTCTTGGTTAGTTTAAAAAGAGGCCTCCGCTTGTCATTTTCCCGCTTACTCTTTATTAACTTGAAACGATTGCCTAATCGGTTTTCTCGCGGACTTTGCTCGCCGGTGGCCGGGTTCGAGGGATTAGGTGAAAGCACTCGACTTACTGATTTACGGTGACAAGAATAACAAAAGGATATATTTAGAGAAAAGACGTAGATACACTATGTACAAACTTATTCTAAGAACGCGGTCGCGAAACGGACAGACGGAAGGACGGACGGACGGAACGACGCGGAATGAGATGGTATATTTACAATGCGGTGATGAGCGTGAGATGTAACAAGTGATGACGGACGGTTACGGTAACGCGGTAACGCGGGGCGCGGATTCCCGGTCGGCCTCGTGAAGTGGAGGCTTGGGTGTTCGCGGCGCAGGAATCGGTCGCGGACGGCGCGGTGCCGTGTCTGGAATCGGCTGGCTACGGCGGGCGCCGAGAAAGCTCGGCGGAAGCGGAGTACCTTCCACTTCCTGGTCCCTATGAGCCGTGTCCGATACAAGTCAGGTAGTGCACCCGGTCTCGAGAATCCTCGGTCGAGGCGGAGAGCGCTTCACCCTGTGTGTGCCCGGGTACGGTGTTCAGGTGAACACGCTTGCGCAGTGTCGAGAAAGCTCGACCGTGACGGAGTACTCTCCACCGCTGGTTTCCCACTGCGAAGCGTGCGACAGGATTCTGGTAGCGAGACTTGCGGATGAGCGCGTTGTACTCGGATGGTGGCGCCAAAGGAGTGCTCTTTTTAGCCCGGTTGCCCCTTTTTATAGGGGCTAATTGTCACGGCTAGGGCTGCGTTCGGAAACTTCACTCGGGTGCACTCGGGTGTACTTGCGCCGTTCGGAAACGTTCGGGGTATGTTCGGGCGACATTGATAGAGTCGTTCGGAAACGCTGCTGGGTGCACCTTAGAAGGTGGATTTTTCACCCTGAAATTTCAGGGTGGATGCGGGTAACCTACTGTACTTGGCGGATTTTACGAAAACTGTAAACAATGGAGAGCGTGACTTTATCAAAAGAAAGGCATAAAGGTAATTATGCATAAAAGCGACTTCCTCTCCGATTTGTTTTATTTTTAAATATGTTGTTGGGGATGTCTTCCCGAGTCATTTCATATATATATATAAGGGGGGGACTCAAATAGTTTCGGAGATACAGG
>NW_011963873.1:0-3753 GCF_000949405.1 Vollenhovia emeryi
GCCCCCTCCCCTCCCGCCCCCTCCTCACCCACTCCATCCCCCCTCCCCGCCCCCGCCCCAGTTAAAATATAACCCTACCTACACTATGTCCGAGGTATGGAGTGGATCTCGCCTCACGTGGAATGATTAAGATGTTACGGAGAGAAATTATAACAATTACTATAATAATTATTCATTTATCTCTAATATCTGTCCTCTCATCTAAGCATGTGCTTTGTAGTACATATATGATTCCATATAGGTTTGCGACTTTTCACGTGAAGCGAGATCAACTCCACACCTTGGACATAGTTTGGTTAAGGTTATATTTTAACTGGGGTGGGGGCGGGGAGGGGGATGGAGCAGGGAGAGGAGGGGGAGGGGGTAGGAGGAGGTGGGAAGGAAAGGGAGGGGGCGGGAGGTGTTGGGGCGCGCGCAGCGCGTCGTGCTAAACGCACTTGCAACTTACGTGTTTAAGTCCATCATTTTTCTCGAAAACTATCACTCGTACAGTAAAAATAAATAAGACGTAAAATGCATATTTCAAAGAGATCTACAACTTTTGTTTAAAACCCTTTTCAAAATTTTTAATATTTGGTGAGATAAATATTAGAAACCATATTCTATTCGTTAAACATTTTTGTTAATAACTTTTTAACGAACCACGAGCGACGGCTAAAACCTTCTGAAGGTCACTCAGGGTCATGACCTTGACAACATATGTCAAGGTCATCGAGATTGGAGGGTGGTCCGTTATTCTATATAATTACCTACGATTTTTATTGTTATAAAAAGCTTTGCAAATCTATATCATTTTAAGACACTAATAAGTCAAATTATTAAGGGAAACAAAACGGTTTCGAAAAGACAAGTTTCACGATTAAGAAGGTTCAAAGCTCTATTTGTGAAGAACAGCATCCAATTTACCCGTGATTACTCGTAAGTATTCATCATAACTTATCAATAATGCAGAAGGGACGCTCTTGTCAACAAAACAAAATTGAAAATTGTTTCAAATTCGAATGTTGCCTTTTCAAATGTTTCCTTCAATATACTTGTGTAGTACTAAATTGTCATTGTATAACGAGCTAGAGGTTATATTTCAATATTTTTAGTTTTTACCAATTGCAAATTTCATAAAACTAATAAAAATTCTTTCAGAATAGTAATTTTTGCGATATTAATACCGATATTCTCATGGGCTATATTACTTTTGGCAATTGGCGATGATCCAAAGAACTTGAATATCGGGATTGTTAACGATGAAGCTGGCAATTGCGACAGCAGCAACTTTGGCAATATTTGGAATGATGAAATCAGCTGTCACTTCAGCAACCTCAGTTGTAGATTCCTGAACAATTTGGACGACTCCATTGTGACACAGGTATAAAAATTTAAAAATTAATCATGTAACGTAGTTATTTAATGATGTTGTACATACAATATGTATATTAAAGTAGGATCAAATAAGCTTGCAAAATGCCTACTCAGTGCGTATGTGGACGCTCTTTATTGCTCTTACCACACATGCAAGACGAACAAATTTATGTTTCAATCACAAGAGCTTACTCTAACGTTTTGCACGGGTAGGCTTTCCACTAACGGCTCCACTCGGCTAACGCACTGTTGCCGAGAGTAAATACAGAACAAAGCACACTCGAAAGTCCTAGGACTAGAAATATCAATATACAAAAGACACGACACATAAATATAATGTAGCGTGCACGGATGTCTTTAATGTATATGGTTAAAATGGCACTATCTGTATTCTCGGTATCCATTTGTCTGTCACCTATTTATTCCGATACACATTGGAAAAATTTTATTCAATATAAATTAATGGAAACCGATTAATTATCATTAACACGTTTATTGATGATTCTCATTAATTATATTGTGTTTTCAGAAGTACTATAACAATATTTCAGAGGCGAAATATGATGTTCAAAGAGGAGAACTTCATGGTATAATATATTTTCATCATAATTTTTCTGAAGCTTTAAAAATACGAGTGGAACATGTTACTTTCGCGAAGGATTCCGATCTTCTTGCTAGTCAGATTCAAGTTTTCCGTGATATGAGCGGTACGCTATATGTTGTACAGAGCATTCTACAAATAGTTAAGAAATTTTATTAATTTGTATACGTGTATGTATCTACACACATACACAAACACGCGCGGGCGGTCGCGCGCGTACGTAGAAGAATGTATTTAAATAGAAAGTTTTATTATTTAAAATACTACACAAAAAGGAATTTGAAAGATTAAAACAATTGCACGTACTAAATATTTTGACACGAACGACATGTAAAATAATAAATTTGTTACAAATGTTTAAATTTATAATGGCTTTTGTCACAGAGCTACAAATAGGACATTTTCTACAGAAGCATCTATTTGAATGGTTTCTAGACGTTTTCAAGGCTATCATGAGTGACTGTAAATATTTGCCAAAAGTAGCCACTCCGCCGATACGAGTCAGTATATTTTATAACTTTCAATTTTATAAGTAAATCTCTTTCCATTTTTCTTTCTCTCTCCGTATACCTTGCGTAACACTACGAAGAAAATTCAATTTTCTATCCTTTTCAGTTTGAAGATCCTATATATGGTACTACTGATTTAAAGTATATAGACTTCGTGATACCATCAATTCTAGCAGTGTAAGAAAAAGTCATGCCAACATAATAAATAAACTTAATCTACTAAACTACTTATAGTATTGTAATATGTTTTTGCAGAGTAGCCTTCAATATGGGCAATGTTGTCTCTTCCATCTTGATAATCACAGATCGAGAGGAGGGTGTCTGGAATCGAAGCTTAGTTCAAGGTATTAATTTTTTAATGACACTACGAAATAGAGTTTACGAATATTTCTTTGCCTTTGTATATTTTATGACATTAATGTGAACATATTGTAAATACGTGATAGGGGTTAAAGCAAAAGAAATTCTGCTGTCTCACATTGTTGTTGAGAGCATCGTCACAATTATCCAGTCCATTACGATAATTCTCTTAGTCTTCCCTGTATGGGGTTTGGAATGTAAAGGATCGATATTGGTTATAATCTTCCTTCTCTTTCTCAACACGTTTTGTGGAATGATGTGTGGTGAGTACTCCACTCTGTATATCAAAAAGCGTACAGCAGCAATTCGGAATCAATTGAAAATTTCCTTGATTGTTTGTGTTAATGCATTTGCAGGTTTTGGTATATCTGCCTTTTGCACAACTGTTTCGTCGGCCATATTCTTGTCAACCGGAAATTTCTTAACGACAATATTAATGACTGGTGAGGCTTTACTCTATCTGTTTCTCGGAAATTACCTCTCACTTTAATTAGTTATTATATTAATTTTAAATTTAGTTTTTTATTACGTAATGATATATAAACAGTATACCTACAGTAATATATAAAACGTTTAAATAAAAAATATCAAAATTAACATGACCAATATACAGCGGATAATTATCTTCTTACGTTAATCGAATTTTTATTAATATACAAATTTGACAAAATTATAGGATCTTATTGGCCAACAGAGGCAATGCCGACATGGCTTGACTGGATTAGCTACATATGGCCAACTACATTGGCCTCCCAATCTTTCAGGGGAATCATTTACAAAAATTCTTCCATTTCTGATTCGGAAGTTTATATTGGTATTATAACAACATTAGGGTGGACAGTGCTGTTCTTTGTCGTAACTATATTTGGTATGAAATTGAAATCGTAGTATTATTAGAGGTTTTTGTCTACATTATATAAATACAGT
>NW_011963874.1:0-3754 GCF_000949405.1 Vollenhovia emeryi
ATTGGTGTCGCTCGCGTTGATAAAATGCCTATCGACAAATTTGGACTATCCGAAGGGAGAAGAGATACAACCGATAACATTTCATACAATCGCTGGAGGGATTGATGAGAAGTTACGTACATCATAACGCTTTCTGTCGCGCTGCTACGGATTTCGATGCAAGATCATGCAAGATTCGTCGTGTAGCGCAACCTGAGGCTGATACCGACACTGTAAACAAACTGTACGTGAACAGTGCGTTGTAACGTTGAGGAAAGAGTCTGATGAGAAGCTGATTGCGTTGGAGAAGAACTTGCAAGCTTTACAGATCGCTGTGAACGAGCTCTGGCATGCAAATATCACTAGATTAGAAACGGTTAACGAGCGGCTATCGGATAACGATGAACTACAAAAACGGATATGAATGGTTATTGGATGACGACTGCAATCAGAAATAAACGGGTAGGGGACACAGGTCTGTATTTCTGAAACAGGTCTGTATTTCAGAAACAGGTCTGTATTTCGGAAACAGGTCTGTAATTTGGAAACAGGTCTGTAAATCGGAAACAGGTCTGTAAACAGATCTGTATTTCGGAAACCGGTCTGTATTCGGAGCTGTTAGAAAACATATATCGCATGGTACCCTCTTTGCACATATCATTACGTCAACGATTACACACTGTCGAGACATGAGACCATCAAAATCCGATGGACGTAATGGTTCCGAGAAGCGACGGCTCGTCGAGGAACTGCATGCTCCGGCGAGAAGGAATTTTCCACGAAGACGCGTCATAGTTCGAGGATACGATAATCTGTGGCAAGCCGACCTCGTTGATATGCGTGCATACTCACGTTTCAACAGAGGCTACCACTACATGCTTACTGTCATCGATGTGCTGAGCAGTGTTGCCAGGTCCCAAAAAAGTTTTTCCCCACCAGAGTTGATTATATTTCCCCACTTCGGTCAATATTTCCCCACTAGCTATCTCATAATTCCCCAAAAATTCCCCATTGATGGAAAATGTATCAGATAAATAAATAAAATTCAAAATATGCGTGTATTTTGCATAATAAATAGCATTTTTATTCAAAATAATGAAAATAAATATTATCACATGGTATCAATTAAAATAAATGAAAATTATGAAAATAAAAATTATAAAATTATAAAATAAATGAAAATAAAAATTATATATTATATAATATATTATTATAATATTTAAAAAGCTACACGAAAAGTGCAGATAAAATACAAATAATAGAATTAAGCCCGCTGCAGACTATTTTTCCTGCTCGATTGCTTGCGATTTATTAAATTACTAGGAATCCTGAATGCTGAATGGTGCAACGATAGTAATTTATTAGATTGCAAGCAATCCAGCAGGAAAAATAGCATCGTCTGCAGCGGGCTTTAAATACAAATAAAATCACAGAAAAATTACATGTCATCACACTCTTGAGATCAGCGCAAAACTGCATTTTCATGAGCCGCTGAAACTATCAGTTTCAGTAACAAAAAGGATCACGTGATGAACAACAAAAATAACATTCTTTATGAACAATACTAGGAACAAATATAAATAATCTCATTGAGTCTTTAAACAAAATACTTATTCATACATGCTATTATTAAATTTTGCCAACATACTTTCAGAAATGTTGTAATTAAAGCAGCTATTCCCCCCTTCTTTTATTAACTGCTTAGCAAGGAGAATACTAGTAATTGTCTCAGTGGACAGTCTATTTCTTTGTTTAGTTTTATTTAAATTCACTGTACTGAAAATTCGTTCGACTGATGCACTGCTGTGAGGCAATGTCATCAAACCTGAAACGAAGTGAATCATATTTGGATATAGGGGAGTATCGTTAGCTGTCTTCAAAGTGGAAACTTTACTCCAAAATTCTTCAACGTTCAAGGAAAAGTCTAAATCTGTTTGATTGCGCAACAAACGAAATTCCCTATCTAAAAGGTTTATATCAGTAACAAAATTTTTGAAAAACTTTGCTGCTGCAGCTATGGTCTTAGTGCCTAATATATTTGCAGGATTGAGAAAACTCAATTCCTTCAAACCCTTACAAAATTCTGAGTCAAATGGAAATCGTTTGTTAATTTGGTTTAAAGCCTCAATGTAAAAGTGTAGGCAGTTTGTTTTAAGAACAACTAATGACTCCGCGTTCATATTGTAACTACTGTCAATAAGGACCGCCGTCACTTCCCCACCAAGATAAATTTCATCCAATGGCAGGTAATTCTGGGGGTCATTATAATTTATTCCAAGAGGGTCACCTTTAATTAAGTCAGGTTTTATAAAAAATTCTAATATTGTAACATACGTGGTATACATGGATTGATATATATTATGCAACTGAAATGACTCGGCCTGAAACAACAAGTTGAGATCACAAAAAAGGGGCAACACAAATTTTAAAAACTGAAATGTAAGCTTAATTGAAGGGTCGTTGAGTTTATTAAAAATGTATTCAGCTTGCTGGTTTTTCTCTTCGAAAGCTGCCATTCGGAAGAAAAGAATCAAAGCGTTGTACTGCTCCAAAATTCTTTTTATCGAAGAGTACAAAGACAACCATCGGGTCTGGGATGGATGCAAAATTTTGTGAGGGCGTGCTTCTGCAAACTCCTGAAACTCTTTAAACTGGCTGATTTTTTTATAACTGTACTTAAAGTACGAATAAATTTCGCGCAACAGTGTCTCAGGAGTTCTTGGCAATTTCATGCAGGCTTGTGAAGCACATAAAGCCAAAGAGTGGCAAATACATTTGAAAACCTTCAAATCAGGAATATCCTTCTTCAATAAAGCTTGTACTGAATGATGGTGGCCCATCATTACGCTTGCTCCATCAGCAGCAAAACCAACCATTTTTTATTTATAATCTATCTCATGTTCGTGGAAAAATGCGATCAATGTGCTGTGTAAGGTAGTTGCATTCGCTTCAGGAACAGGCAACAAATGCAAAAAATAATCCTTAGGTCGACAGTTAACAACATACCTTACACAGATCGCCAAACTCTTGATTGAAGCAACATCAGTTGACTCATCGATAATGATTGAAAAATGTTTTTCTTTCATCATCATTACCTGATTTTGAAGGCTTTCTTTGCCAATTACATTCTTGACTAAAGCAATGCACTTCGTGCGGTTGCATGACATATCTGTTAGGAAGGCTGAATCGGAAGGAAGGTTACGCATAATACTTATCAAATGGTCAACTACATTAAATGATATGTTGTGCTCGGCGACAAACGATGCCAATCTTAATTCAGAACTTTTAAGCTGCTTTTCTTTGGTTTTAAACGATGATACAGCTGGCATTTGTAAAACAGAAACTTGGGATTTCATCAATTTACAATTACCTATAATAAAAAACAATAAAAATCGATAAATTAAAATTTAAAGACTTAAGTAATTGTAACTTTAATTAAATATAGTTTCATTCTATTCTATTTACTTTTGTGTTTGTTGGAATTCTCGTGTTTATGAATTGCTGAAATTCCTGCCAAGTAATCCCTGGCACACGCTTTACAAAAGAAATGGTGGGCTCCTGTCTTGCTGACTTCAATCCATGAATATTTCGTCTTCCATTCTTCACGGAATTTATGAGAATATTTTCTCTTCTTGTTGGATGACTGGCCCACCACCACACTGTCAATGTCAGTATCCGATTCCGACATCTCAACGAAAGTTGAAAACGAGAGAAAACTGAGATAATAAATATAAATTACATATTACAACAAAGCAATAACCAAAACAAGGCTAAG
>NW_011963875.1:0-3755 GCF_000949405.1 Vollenhovia emeryi
CCCGTCACTCCAGCATCCCCTTAAGTTCATAATATCACTTTAAATTATAAAGTTTTGAAACAAATATCACTTATAATAACGCAAAGTTGTAACTTAATAATTATTCTGACTGATCAGTCTTTTTCAGAAACAGAGACTGCTTTACAAATATAGCCTGTTGCACAAGCGGAACCTGTTTGATACACAGTGTCTTGTTATTTAATTTTTTAAGTTCATAATATCACTTTTAAAGAAAATTAAATTATAAAATTTCGAAACAAATATCACTTATAATAATGCGAAGTTGTAACTTAATAATTATTCTGACTGATCACAGTCTTTTTCAGAAACAGAGACTTCTTTACTAATATAGCCTGTTGCACAAGCGGAACCTGTTTGACACGCAGTATCTTGTGCTTTTTTTTTCAATTGAAACTTACTGCGTTCTTTACTTCTAACTAACCAATTTTTTATTACTTCTACGATGTCCGATTCTGTTGCAGATTTTGTTTTGGGGTTCAGTCGAACAACACCTAAAATCATACAGTGAATATAAAACTATGTCCGCATTTGAGTTGAGACTTACAATGTAACTGTGGAACGTAACCGGTGTCTCAGGTTCACAAGTCAATGATCAAATCTACGAGTATATCAATTTCATTTTTCGAACCGTTCGATTTGATATCGTCTAAATTCTCCATTCATCTTCGTAAAATGTTACAATAAAGAATATATTCGATATCAAATCAAACGATCCAAAAAATCAAATTGATATCGATTTATGAACCCAGGATCGACAGATCTGCGAACTTTAACGCGTAACATCGTCGCATAATACACGTATTGCAGGGTTACATCTTGAGATTCGGAACGACCTACTGATTGTCAATACTTCTTTGTCACGCACATAATAATGTTAGGCATTAATACAGTTACGCATTAATACAGTTACGCAGTATTGGATACACATTAGATTGAACTATAAACCTATAAGATATGTATTAAATAAAAAATAGTAGAATCAAGGAATGAAAGCGATGAAGTTATGTAACAAGATTAAGTTCGAAATAAAATTTTTCTATTTGACTATCACATTGAGTATCATTTGGTTACGTAACACAGTCACGAGGCTAGGCTCAAGGATGTATACGTATTTAAAATTATTTTTAAGTAGAGTGTACAAAATAATATATTTACCAATGATAACTTGGATGAACTTAAACGATTTAAAAGCTTTTTTTTTGCCGAACTCCTTCCCACGAATACAGCATCCCAACTTCGTTTGAAATAACTCTCGACATAACGCTCTTGATTACATGGGAAAGATTCACGCCTCCAATTAAACGCAGTTGATGACTCTAAAATATAAAATTCATAAAATAATAGAAAAATTATTTGTTAGAAAATAACTTTTACCATGTATAATAACCTCGTAAAATATAAGGTAATCTTACACACCAATGCCTGTATGTTATCAGCTGAACTCGATAGCCATTCTTCCATCAACATTAGTTGCTGCTCTGTAGTGACTGGAAACGATTGTATTAGAGTCTTAACAGCCGCATTAGTATCATCATAAAGTTGTGGCTCATCAGTACATCTGACTTTTTTAATGAGTATATCAACGTTACTCATAAGATCATTTAACTTCAAATGAATCAGATGAATTTCTTTAAAAAGTTGTTTTTTGAATTCTGAAAATTTGAAAGTTGAGTTGTATTACAATTATTATTAGAATATTATACAAAAAAGTGTATTAAAAAATACAAAATACATATAATAGTAATAAATAAAAATATTTATTTACCAGCATTTACACGAACGTTTTCTGTAGCTGGCTTGAAGGTATCTTAAAATAACAAGAACATATGAATCAATTAATAAATAGTGGTTATTTTATTTAATTGATTATTATATTAAGATAGTACACGAATGAATTCAATGCAGAAAACATTTCAACAAATGTATTCCTATAGTAGCACACTATAGCAGACTGTCGCAAGCCCGCCGTACCTACCATAAGAATACATATGTTGATAACTTTTTCCGCGTTGAATCCATGCGTGCTACCGATCTTACAGTGTAATAAATTGATATATTATTAGAATTAAAAAACATCAATTTTGAAATAATAATTTTTACATGTATATTATAATGGTTATGTTATCTTAAACAAAAGTAGATATTAAAATGTATAAATCGCTAAGCCGTCGGACGTGTTGCGTATCCGTGTATTACATGGTCTGTCCTTAAAGTAGTCGGACTGAGTCAATTACAAAATATTTATCGACTGAAATAATATATGCGCTCAATATTCTTCAAAGTAGGACCCTTCTGCATCCACACACCGCTGGCAGCGGGATTTCCAGCCCTCATACGCTTCCTGGAAGGCGGCAGCCGGAATGCTGTTGAGCTCCCTCGTCACGGCCTGTTGTAACGCTTCCACCGAGCCGTGATCGTTTCCTTTCAGGGCGGTTTTGAGGCGGGGGAAGAGGAAAAAGTCTGGTGGGGCAACGTCGGGACTGTAGGGTGGCTGAGGCAGGGTTGCGATGTTGTGTTGGGCCAGGTACGTCACCACGCGGAAGGCTGTGTGGCTCGGCACATTGTCGTGATGGAGCCGCTAGGAGTTGGCGATGGCTGGGCGGACGCGGATGCGTTTTCTCAGCCGTTCAAGGACCTCCACGTTGTTGTGCTGCCGGCTGGGTCGGAGCACGGTAATCGGGGATCGTTGCCGGAATTAGGACTCACGACAGCTTAAGGCCATAAGCCAATAATTTAACCAACACCTTGTTATTAAAAATTCTATATTGATATGTACACTCGTACAGTTCATTTTAGATTGGCCCGCCTTCCTTTCTTTCCATTCCATTTTATATCAACCGCGCTTGGCCCTGTTGTTAGGCCGTTTATTGGTTAGTAAGCGGTTTTTCCCTTAGCAACTGTATGCGCGGCTTCGATGGTTTCGTACTTTGTTCCGGGTATTCGTTTTCGTCGCATGCGGCAGGGGTTATCTGACACCTTGCCGCATGCGAGGTCGTCATCTGATGTGCGGTGCATCGCACTCATGACAACGTAAAAAACTGCATTAAGGGTCTGTCCTTGTGGCACAATTTCCCTGTGGTTCACTCCTTTTGAATCGAAAACGCATCATCCGTGTCCGCCCAGCCATCGCCAACTCCTGGCGGCTCCATCACGACAATGCGCCGAGCCACACAGCCTTCCGCGTGGCGACGTACCTTTTTTTTTTTTTTTGACCCGGTGGAAATCCTCATGGACCGTCACCCGCCCCCCCTGGAGAGAGGGACGGGTGGTGTGTGGGACTCGTCTCCCTGGCACCTGGGAAGGTGGCCCAGAGCCAGTAGTGCAACGGAGACGCCTACCGCACTAAAACCACCGGGGGTGGACTTCTATGCGCTATATGGGAGCTGCCTGGGAACTGCATCGCATGACTGCCGTGACAGCCCCCGCGCCACGCGTAAATTCGCGCACCTCTCGGGCCCTTTCTTTCGGGCCAGGCCCTGAAAAGGGCCGTACTCCTCCATTGCGGCGAGGGTGCCACCGGCCCCTCGCCGCGCCCCCTAGTTATTTGTGGGGGAGGGCGGGCGTGGGTCTCCAGCCCACGTCCGCCCGCCAGGGGTCCTTACAGACTTCCCGGCTAATCTCCTTTTAGTCGCCTCTTACGACAGGCAGGAGATACCCCAGGCCTATTCTTACGGCGGAACCTGGACGCCAAAATTCCCCCCTGTTTCCCCCTTCTTCTTGACACACGGGGGGGG